>NW_024003744.1:0-3347 GCF_014805625.2 Glossina fuscipes
TATGTTCAAGCAAATATGTGCATGACTGTGAATCTTGCCAACGGTACGAAGTAAACCAACAAAAATCTGCGCAAATGATGGTAACTCGAGAGAGGCCGTGGTGTACTGTGAGTGCAGATTTTATAGGACTTCTATCACGTTCAACCGTTGGTCACAATATGGCACTAGTGCTTGTCGATAAGTTCACCAAATGGACTGTCCCTTTGCGACAAGCCACCACACCTGCTTTGATAAAAGCCTTTAGAGAAAGGATTCTCGCTCGGTTTGAAAAACCGAAAACGCTTATAATGAGAAACAATTCGAAAGCCGCCAATTCAGACAATTTTTAGAAGAAATAGGCACGCGCCAACAGTTTACTGCCCGCGTATACGCCACAGAAAAATCCAACGCAAAGAATGAACCGCACAATCAAAACGATGGTGGCACAATACACAAACGAAAATCAACGTCATTGAGACGTAATTATGTCAGAAGTTATCCTAGCGATCAACACTGACGTCGCGGACACAACTGGGTACTCGGCTCGTTACTTAAACATGGGTCGCGAACCGCGACTACCCCGAATACTTTATGACGAAAACATTCTGCGAACAGGTACAGCCGATTAGACACCGGGAGAAGAGGGTAAACGCATGAAGAAGTTGTTTGACATCGCCAGGAGGTATATGCGGAAAGCTAACCAGGAACAGGCCAAAGATTATAATCTAAAGAGGAGAGAAAGGGCACCAGAAATCGGGCGTACTTCTTGACAATGATTAGGCGCTGACGACTGAACACCTTACAGAAAAATATACTTTCTGCTAAAGGTACAGGTTGATACAAATCTTAACACTGCATATAATTTTGTGCCAAATGGTTTATATGCACACTATCTGTAAGTCTTGTTTAATAACGATGTAATTCACTTAAAGTCTTTTCTTACCCATTAAGCACTTTTTTTACCTATCACCGAGGGATGAAGGGTACATACATTTGTCGAAATGTTTGCAAAATCCAGAAAGAAGCCGTAAAGATATCAGAAAGTGTACATAATTTTAATCGGAATCAAATTCTGAATCGATTTAAGCCCGTCTGTGCGTTTGGCTTATGTCTATTGTAAACATCTTCTTGGCCGTCAAATTCAAGATATTGGCCTCAAACTTAGCGCAAACATTGGAAGCTTTTCCTAGCAGGTTTTCAAAATCGGTCGAATGACGTCCCTACTGAATTAGGTAAACTGAAAACACCTCTGTTTTTGAAAAGAAAAAATTTGGCTTTTTGCTCATTACTCACAAAGTATACCAAATAAACATTTGAACGTATATTCTATGGGAGAAATTGGCGACGCCTATCCGATATACGAGTGTATCGAAATTTCGTTTTTTTGTCAAAACCTTCGTAATGTCCAGAAGCAAGCTTTTACTCTGTAAAGTTCAATCTTCATAGGAACAAGTGGGATTGAAATCTCTCAGCCGAACCAAATTTCTCATATCAGCTTAGAATGTCGAAATGGTATTTCTCAATAAAACAGCAACAAAATGTGAGTCGATCTTAAGACCTTCTGGTAAGTCTGCACAAACCTAACGCAAGTGGTACATGGTGTAATAAAAAGAAGCAAAGCAAAGCAACATATATAAGAAGCAAGGAGTAGCGAAAGAGAAATTTTATATGGTTTATGTGATTATCATTGTTAAGCTGATATCAGCAAAAAAATTAAATTTGGGCCAACATACAAAGATGCCTCTCATGACTCTCTCTCTATTACAGAAGCAATAACGCTGCCTAGCAAATGGTTTCTTCTTCATTCGCTTCACGGACTACTTTATTGCGCTAAGTTACGAAACCAAGGGCGCTGTCGTTTCATCACATCAAACTTCTGACTTGTTCGATTTAAATTTTGTGAGCATTGGTTGCAATGAAAACGGCACTTGGAAGTTGGTATATATAATTTTCCTTACGTTTTTTCAAAATTACAGAAGATATATAAACAATAACGAGGATGTGTCCTTTTAATGTTAATCCAGAAAGGAACGAAAGAGAAGAACTTAAGTTAACGTTAGTTGATGATTTCTAAGAACACGCGTACACATATAGAGAAAGAGACATAACGCACGTAAAAAAATAATGCGCGTCGTAAATAATGGAGAGTTGGGGAAGCTAGCCAGGAACAGGCCAAATATTACCGTCTAAGGAGGCGAGAATGGGCACCAGAAATCGGCGCATAGATGTTAGTTAAAACACACTACCTATCAAGTGCTGCGGAGAACTTTGCCGCAAAGTTAGCTCCTAAATTTGACGGGCCCTATCTGGTAACTAGATTCGAGTCACCAGTTACCATAGTGGCACAAAGTCTATATGGAAAAACAATTAAAAGGGCGCATATAAACGAGGCAAAGTTATTCCACGAAACGAGAATCAACCACCCTCAGCAGCACTTAGTTAGAAAACAAAAATTTATATATATACACGCAGAAAAATATAGAAGTTTAAAAAAAAAAGGAAAAAGAACTCAATTAAAGGAAATACAAAAACAAAAAAAAAAAAAACATGAAGAAAACCTTCCAACAAAAAAAAATAAGGAGAAAAACGAAAAAATATAGGGGATCCAAAAAATTATAGGTAAATCCTTGGAAGATTATATATGGGAAAAGAATGATCTACGAAAAGTATATCCAAGAAAATACAAAACATGGGAAAAATCTTTCAAAAAGCATATATTTAGACAAAAAAATTAATAAATAAATCCCTGGATATACATCGCGAAATATATTAAACAAAATGTATATATATATACATATAAAAAAAAATTGAAAAGTTCAAAAAAAAAGAGGCACAGGTTGGAAAAAAAAGAACAAAAAAAAATTTATACAATAAAAATAGAGGATAACAAAAAAGAGAAGAGAAAACTACTCTTTGGATACCATAAGCAAAGTCCTACAAGAAGGCAATCTGAACATGTTGCTAACAGGACATCAGAAAACACTTGCCTGGTTGCGAGTTTAGCTTTTAAATAAATGTTTCAACTAACTCCACTTCGCAAAAATGTTTCTAGCGACCATAGCAAATGGATCGCAACTTCGCAACATATTCAGGTGAGAAGGCCAAGAAGATCCACATTCGTCGAGATTTTCAAAGGTTATCACCCGGGAGACGGCACAATGACAGCCTGGCAGAGTTCTACTCACAGTGGCCGCTGGAAAAACGGGTAACCGCGAGCATTAAAAAACGGGCACACATTTTCTCGCCCTTTTTCTACCCGAAGACCGCCCACGACACGCGCAATTTGCAACCTACTTCGTCGTCAGGCACGACGCATTGCCGGGCTGGACAAAGAATGCCTAATTATTCCGGTGTGCTTACAAAACCAT
>NW_024003745.1:0-4985 GCF_014805625.2 Glossina fuscipes
ACCACTTAAATAAATTTCATGTGTGAAGAATGAGGAGAGCGTAGAGTTGCTTTTAATAAATAAGAAAAATGGTGAATAACAAATCTCACCAAACTTGAACAAAATAAAGGGACAATACAATAAAAAAATAAAATTTTTGTGTAATAAATCAAAAGTAATATAGATATGGGGACAAATGTTGAGCGTCCAATTTAAGTCGAAGATGAGAGGCCTAGAATTGCTTCTACAACTGCTTACAAGCAGATTGGCGTTAATGGGCATTAAGCACATTCCATGGTTAGTTTGACAGTTTGAATAAATGAGGAATATTTTTAAAATTCTGTTTCTTCGCAGTTTTTGAGACTTTAATTCGTGTGGCTGAAGGCAATTCTTGGTTAGATGCAATTTTATAAATTGCATTACCTAGAAAGGGAGCAAAGCCTAAAGTGCTACAAAGTGATATGAAGGATGACCATAAAGATCAGTCAGTTGTTAGTAATGAATGCAAATACCATTAGTTAAGTTAGATGATACTAATCATTACCACAAAATATGGAAAATAAAACAAGAAAGTTTTAATAGCTTTATGTGTATCACAAAGGCTTTTTGAAGTTTTCGACTTTTGTTATCACATCTTAAGAGTGCAGCGTGCCGATAACACGAACATGGCAAAAGGATTGTAAGAGAGTTTTTGTGCGTACTATGTGGGCTTTTAATTTAGTCTTAAAATCGGCCAACCAGTAATGAATACAATATGTAATGCTTTTTCCAAAATGTATGGTTGATATCTTATGTTATTTTGTAGGCTTTTAATGTACGTTTGTTAAACTAATCAAGTCATTTATTCGACAAAGTTTATTGTTCCGTATCTGCATCTATTGTCAAAAGTCTGCTAAAAATCAGGTAATATAAGCCCTAATAAAAATATAAAAAAGTTTATTGGATATTTTAATCCATTTTATTTCTCAGAGGAATATTTCTAATACCCTTGATGTGGAGAAAGGAGAATAAATATTTCCAATATTTACATTCTAACAAGTGGTCGCTCATTTACTTACTCTCTAAAGAACAAAATTCGAAGTTCAAGTACATTGTAACAAGTGGTAATTCTGGCTCGCTCATTTACTTCTCCTTTAATTTGACCAAATTCGAAGTTCTAGAGTTAGTCTTTTAATGGTTACTTAATTTTCCATACTTGCTGAATTATTTATACCTAATTTTTATTAAAATTATGCAGAAACTTAAACGTATAGTAGACCGTATGAGACGCTTTCAAGTATTGAACTCTCAAATTTTCGCTACACTGAACAAATATCTGAAAGGTGGTGCCTTTGAAGGATTCGATGTGGAGCATGTACGTGCTTTTCACCGTCGCAACATTATTATTAAAAAAACGAGTTATAATACATTGTTTTTTATATTTTGATATTATTTGATATTTATAATAAAAATAATTTGTAAACCAAATGCAGTCTATGGAATTTTAAATATTCGAAATTATTCGATTTCTTTTTGATACATGCAACAAAGCTCTTAGATATTATTGATTTGTTGATTATTCTACAAATAAGGGACAATTTGTTATGAAATTGTTGGTCAACTTTGTTTAAATTATAAATCATACACATTGAAATCTATAAATGAAAAGCCACGATAGATTTCCTGAGGTCAATTAAGCGCTGTCGTCTTAGATTATAAATCGATTTTTTCAGATTTCATTCTTTAAATTTTTGCTTTGGTTTTGTGTGGGAGTGTGGTTCTGAATTCCGCTATTTTTTCCAAGCGTTTAGAAGTGCTTAAGAATGTTTGAGACTGTTTAATAAGGTTTTATATGGTTTTGATGTGGAATTCCGCTAGGCTAGTAAAGCTTCAATTTCCTCTTCCTTTTCCTCATCATCCAAAAAATTTTTTTTTTTCCATTTTGCTCATTCGATAATTTCGGCAATTTGCTTAATGTATCATATGTACTCCGAATTTTTGTACATGTTTATGTACATAAATATCCCAGACCACAAATATCTCCGACAAGGCAAATTATGTTACACATGCTTATATATATTTATACATAAACATGAATCCCGTCCGCATGCACAACTTTCAAATATTTACAGAAAAGCACAAGTAATTTTTTTATTGTTGGTGTTGATTGTCAAAAGTTTTGTATGATAGTTTTGTCTCTGTTCTGCGTACATGCTCTATAATTGTTTCACATGGAAGTCCTATTACAGCGTTTCTGGGAAAGGAAATGCATTTTTACCGTAAGATCAAGATATTTATGGTCGGGGATATTTATGGCCTCGGATATTTATCAAAAACAAATGGAAGACAATTATTGCCTATTTGGACTTGAGGAAAAAAATAATAAACAAATGTACATGATGTCCACTTAAGAGTAGGTATGTTGCTCAAAGCATTGCAACATGTTTATTAAGAGAATTTTATCATGTTTCCGTAGGAAAAGATTGATAAGCATATATTATTTATACAAGATATAGAATATAATAGAAGGAATATACTTACAAAGTAACTTGCTTAGTTCTGATACTATAGATTTTTTTTCCTTTTCTTTATGACTTTACTTTTATAAATAAAAAAAAAATGCAAATATCATAGAGAAGATATTTATTCCACCCTTATGCTCAGGAAATGGCCGAACGAGAAACACTTATACTTACACGCGGACGAGAGACAGACCAGCTACTTTTAGGCGTTTGTTACCGGTAAGGGGTACTTCGGATTATGGACGGACAAACACGCAGACAGACTTGCTATTGATAAGAGAGCAAAACGCTTCCTTGCAATCTGTAAAAACAGTCAATTGTCTACCGTCCAAAATATCTCCGAAATGTTTGACACTTTGATTCTTTGCAAAGAATGAGAAAAGCTCAGTAATCCCATTCACGGACTGTTGCAAGACGCTATCGCCACACTTAAAGCATCAACCATAAATTCTGCCTCATAATAAGCTCAAAGAATTCGATAGCCTTTTCATCCTATGCAAGAATTTCATTTTTAGATTTAACTGCCTTGTAGATTGTATTATGAATCTAACTTAGGAATACATCTATGAAAATAGTTGATCATTACTGTAAATTTCTAAACTTGTTTTGCTGATTTTGCTCGTTCGAAATCTTTAATGGCAGTCACCTTATTTTGAGAAGGCTGAATGCACTTAGAAAATCAATGTTAAATACACAAAAAGTACACTTATTAGCTTTAATGTTTAAACAATATTCATCTGATCTATCGAAAACCACTTTTAAATGTTCTAGATGTGCTATCTCCGATTCATATGCATAGTCAAGTGGTTAGAAAATATGTCTCGCATATTAGCATAGCTTGCGAACTGGACATCCATACTTTATATAAGATAACATTCCTTTTGTATAGAAACCTTGCAAATAAATTTATTTAATAATGGACTTATTATTCCATTCGTATATGAAGTTGAATTATTAGCACTTGATTTTCCATGTATTTTCACGTATTTCCCATGTAATATATTTCAGTATTTTTTTTCAAAACAAAATGCATCGAAAATCTGAAAGGAAGTGCCTTATGTGAAAAAGATGATCGAGAGCGACACGATACTTACAGAGAAACTGACTTTTATAAAGACATTTACCATGGAGGATTATATGTATTATTCCGACTAAACTAAGGATATAATCAATGTTCAATGATTACAGAAACGGCCTTTGAGTGTTTCGAGACCTATACGCTGTTGACTATGGTAAGGGAATTGTTTTTTGCCAGAAGAAATCGCTAAAAGCTACTAAAAAAATAGAATTCAATTCGTGACCTGAACATCTACATATACACCTTTATTTCTTCGCCTTTTCTCATCAGTCGCGCTTTTATTTGAAAAAAACTCATTGCACATTTACTATGCAAAATATTGTCCATCTTTGGCCGCTGCTTCTGCCATCTTTTAGAAATAATATCAATGCCCTGTGAACAGAACAACTGGTCTTTCCAGGCAGCTCACATAAGAATCCATATTTGGTTACAGTCATAAGAATGAAAGCGAACAAGCAATAAGTGATCTATTGAAATCCGTGTTAATCGGAAGGTGTAATGTCTGCTGGCAACCGGTGGTCGATTAAGGCATTTTAGATTAGAATTCCAAACCTGGAATGGATCCTAAGTTTTTCATACTGAATATCAATCATATCTGTTATTGTTGACATGACTCCCTGGTGGTGGTTTTATTTGATGGGAACAGCCCGTAATATTCTACACCCAGCAGACTTCTACAAATTGGATCAGTCCAACTTCATTGTCGATGTTAATGGTTCTCTTAGCCTGCGTCACAGTTATTTGGATTTCGGATGTCGTAACGCATCCGTTGTTCACCATTCGTACGGATTTAGCAAAATTCCACGTAAATGAGGTTTCTTTGTGGCATAAAACTACGCCTACTCCAAGCTACAAGAAATTATGTTTTGTAAGCTTTAGTGAAATAATTTATGTAGCTGCGCTTAACTTTAAGGGCAGTCCTTTCTAAAGAAGAAGAAGTCAACATTTTATACAGCACCTTCCAATACTACTTACAGTCTTTCTTCGGAAACGGCAGTCGAGTTCATACACTTAATGGAAAATTTAGAAAATTAAAAGCGTAACCAAATATAAATATATAATCTATTAAAAAATCAAAACCACTATTACGTTTAATATAACCGATATTTTGGGAGTGGGTTGGCTGGTTTTGTCTGTTTATTAGAATAAAAGTTGATTTTATATCGTGTATGTGCTGTAGCTTATGAGTAATGTGCAAAAAACACAGAAAACAAGGATGTTCTCAGTTTTTATTGTATAGGCGTTGTCGGCATGTTCCTTGATCGGTTTCGGTTCTTTTCAAATTCGTACATAATGTTATCGTTTTTTCAAACGGGAGAATCTTCATAACTGATACACTACATGGTTGAGCTGACGGGCAGATGGACAGACCGACAGGCTTTCGATTTTATCCTATTTTCAAAAAAAAAAAGAATATTCTCTTTCCA
>NW_024003746.1:0-5869 GCF_014805625.2 Glossina fuscipes
TTCATCGGCGTTGGGGCATTCTAGGCGTGTTCTGACCTGCTTGCGCCATTTGTAAAGTTTTTTGCAAATTTGTAGGCGATACCTTCACTTTTGTTAACGGGAGAACATTTACTACAGATATTGCACAGTTGAGCAGACGGACAGACGAACAAATGGGGATGGTTATTGCCGATATTCATTTCTAGATGGTACGAGAATATGCAATTCTCATGTCTTTTCCTTCGCTCTCTTGCTGCCAAAAACTTATACTTAATAGTAATCTTAAGTGACTTTCTACATTAATTTTTGAGAATATATTTTACTTAAGTCAGTTCTACTTCATATCCAAGTCAAGTCCTGAATTGAGAAAATAATGAATTAAATAAATCCTCTTCATGAGGACGCAATTCGGTTTTCAGATAGTTCCCTAGAACGGCCCCATTTTAAACTGCTATGCATTAATGAGGATAGGACGTAAGTGAAGTTTCTGATTAGCGCTACTGCCATTGCTGCGAAAATGTTTATCTCTTTCAATTACCCTTGGTATGCTGTTAATTTTATGAGCTCGTAGGCACCTTAATTAAACCAATGCTTAGAATCTTAACGAAGATATTTATAATCGTCAAGTCCATGTAACATAAATTTTCGCAATGACATTTGCTCAATTTTCATGCTAATAAAACAGTCACAGTCTACTACCATGGATTTGATTTGGATTCATTACTGTCCTATCGAACCGTGAGAACAAACCACAGCATGAAAACATTTTCGGCATCAAGTACCGTGCAAAGGACATTCTTTTTTGATATTGTGCTTCAAAATACCGAAATAATAAAGGGTTTAAAAGTGCAGCGGACAGCTATTCCGGTATTCAGATCTCAGCTTTCCTGGGCGATGTTATAAAACAGAAAGGCGCGTTGATATCTTCGACACAGTAAAGAAATTTTAGGCAATGTTTGGGAAAAACTGGAAGTGTTTTTTGAATTTCAACTTTTGACATGTAACGCAACCATCGAAAAAATTGTTCTCTTTATAATACAAATCATCATCAACTAAAACTTCTGTGCTTAAAGACTGCTTACAATTTAGTTTTGCCCCTTCAATTACAATAATGCTCGAATCATCTGCACTCACCATCTTTACCTCAAAAAAAGAAAAAAAATCTCCGCACTTGGCCGACTTTTTCTATTTTAATAAAGATACTTTAAGATCGTCGATAGAATATGCCTGGAAGATTTGATCGCTGTATCTGTGGCAGTTTCTGGGTAATAAGTAAAAATACTAATTTTCGTGAGTTTGAAAATAGATAAATCTTCAGTTTATTTTACACTGCAGGTAGGTCCTTCAACCGATTAAACCTATTCTCAATATTAACATGGCATGTATGACCTTCCAAATATTTTGCGAACTTTTAAACGTTACTTTGCTGTTTTTGCGACCAAGAGAATGTTTCGTACAGACATCACACGGACAAACAGACAGACATGATTAAACCGATTAAAAATTTTTTGCTGATCAAAAATGTATATACTTAATACGGCGAAGATTACTTCTAACTATTGCAAACGTTTTGACAGCTGGCAAATGCTCCCACCTTTCGATAAATTTTATTATAAAAATAAAAGAAAACTTCTGTCAGCTTAAAGCTTAAGATGAAACTTTGCTAATGATGTAATTTTTTTTTTTAACAAATATTTATTCATAAATTTTTTTTTTTTTACGAAAATGAATTGTATCGAAATAAAAAATAAACACATTTTATGCACAAGAGAGATCAAATATAAAATCAAAATTTTTAACTTAGTGTCAACTTAATTTTTATTTATTTTTTTATTTATTTTTTTTTTTTTTTGTAAGCACATGCATAATAATAAATCTATATAAAATTCGTATACAAAACAACGTTGACAATGTGTGTATGTGTGTTTGTGTATATGTGTACATTTCTTTCTAATATATTGACAGTTTTAAATGTTTTAAATTAACAACAACTAATTATTTTTAAATTTTTTTTTTTTTTTTTAAGATCTTGAGATAAACTTTTACAATCACTGACTGCTTCGTTTTTTTTTTTCTTTATTGAGTTTTTTTTTTTGCTAAAAGCTTAATGCACTTATTTGTATTTTCACAGAAATTTTAAGTAGAGGGCAAAAAGGATATTGAAATCATTTCACAAATTTATAATTTTTTTATATTGCAGTTGGTAAGATAATATTTAAAAAAATAACATAAATCATTTTCATTTCTCTTTAATAACTTAAACTTAAGGCGTGTACATAAAGGGAAACACAGTAAATGGAAAATAATTTTTAAATAAAATCTTAGCAAAATTAAATAAAAAAGAAATAAATTGTGTTGGCTTTTAAATATACAATAAAAAATATAAAAAAAAAACAAACATAACTACCGAATATTTATTATGTACGTCATACACTTAAGAAAACACATTAATCATCGTTATTCACTGAATTCTAGACATTTCAAAGCAAACTAATCTTTAAAAACAATTAGAAAAGAATGACTTATCTCTCTAATATTAAGGCGATGATGTTTCCATTTTTATGCCGGTTAGATTTTTGTTTAATGTCCTCTTACAAACGCTCGATCGGAGTAATTGTAATCCTACGTTTGTTAATGAAGATTAACTATTTTTTTCTCTTTATGTTCATAATCAAGTTTTAAATAACAATTAAAAAATTTAATTACCCAGCAAAAGTTTTATCGATACTTTAGTTACTAAACTCTTGCAGTTCGTAGCAATTACCCTATGTGGCTTAAACTCATTCCATTTATTTTTCATATACTATAAGAGAAAGCTATAGATTCATTATAATGGAGCTTTAGATGGATCCTTTGTCAGTTCTTTTTTTTACATTTACAACTTGTCCGATCTTGAACGATACTTTTTATAGTAAAAGCTATTCGCCAGGTCGAGAGTTCGGTTTTAGATATTTTATAACGAAGCGCGCAACAATTTTTCTGGAGTAACGGGAAGGGCCTCCCTATATTCAATGCACTACACTGAAATTGACAACTGGGATTTTGGACTTGTAAAAAGAGAAAAAAATCAAATTATCGCTTTGGGAAAGGTGTGGAGTTTGAAATTTCTCATACAAAGGAATTATCAAATAAACTTAGGCGTCTTAAAAATTCCTATCAATATATCAGTCATAATATATATGTGTAACTAGGTTGTGAATATTTCTGTATTCATCTAGACGGGTATTTAGAAATTCTATGAGAATGTATGTTGTTTTCATCAATTCTAAAGTCGTCCATGGCGTGGGGGTGTTTAGGTGCATTAGGTCGGTTGACGTCGTTGTATGTTGCCACGAATGTTTTGCCATTTAAAAACATGTGATATTAAAGCAAGTATTCGATGGGACTGTGTGAATAAAGAGTAATCATAGACATATTGATAATTTGTTCATTTTGACAGAGCACCACTGCTCATCTATAATTCTACCAAAATTGGGATAAGCACAATAAAGATCCTGTGAATCCCCTTGAGGATACTAGTTAATACATTTTGTGGCTTCCACAATTTCAGAGAAACCTTTCTAATAGAAGAATAAATTAAAAGTAATAATTTATGTTCACTTTTTGCTTTACATTTTTCAATAATTTTGCATGTATTTGTATAAAAATGGTACGTACAATGCATTTTTACTAGCTCTTTAGAAAAATCAACGTAATTCTAATGGTTTTTATTATAAGAAAGTTTGAAAATAAATAAACTGTGTGAGAAAGCAGCAAACATAATAGTAACCGTCAAATAGCGAACACTTGCAAGTTTTACTTTTATTATTTGATAAATAAACTATTAAAGACACTCTTTCTTCTTTAAATTAAAAGGTGAATAACGGAATTCAGGTTACTGTACATTTTCCGTGTATGATTTTGAAGCTAAAATGTTGCTACTGCAAAACGAGTTTGATAAAGCGGGCATTGATCTCATATGGTTTTATTTTGAAGATGGTGTTATACGTCAAATATATGTCGACTTGAAAGCCCAGTCGGCGCCCACTATACATCTAATGCGAGCTATTAAGGCTTATATTGCAGCGGTCACGAAAATGACTGTAAATCCTCGAAATTCGTTGATGGTAGCGGGAGTGGCCGATCGTACAATATTCATTTACAATTTGAGTGACCAAACGATATCGCACAAATAGATGTAGATGTTTTGATTATAGAAGAGAGCGTTAATAGCTCAGAAGAAATGTTGGGTGAGAGAACACTGAATCGCGAATTAAATTCGAAAAAAGATTTTTAATTACAAGTATTCTTCTTAGGTGATAAAGAATATTCAGCGACGGGTGATAAAAAGTTGTAGCACTCAACGCGAGTTAAAGGCTCTTCGTAAGTTATCAACAATCGTATGCAACACGTAAGAGCGTTCGAGATAGATTCACCTTTTATTATGTCGATCGATTCAGAAAACTATTCTGAAAGCGATTCCGAATCGATGTAAGATTGTTTATCTGCCGGTCTGTCCTTGTTTTATAGTATTCAACTTAAAGGTCACAATTTTTGAGATATTTTGATGAAATTTGCTATTTCGCCACGTTTTGGTCCAAGGACGAACTCTAGTTTTTCGACCACGTCCCATAGAACACCTTATTTTGCGATGTCTTTATATCAATAACTGTGTTAAGCAAAGTGGTGTAGTGTATCTAATGGTAGGCCGTGTTCTACAACAGTGTTTTTGCATGTCTGGCCGTAAATGAAAACTATTGTCTGTCCGTTGATCACTTAGGACGTCCAGACGACGTTTACAGTGAGTGCATGAAATTAAAACAGAAATTGATTCAAATGAAACTTTCATGATGACCTTCATTTTTATTTTAAAGGCGACCCCGATTATCGCATGAAATGTATTGGTTTTTGGAAAGAAAATCGCAAATCATATTTAATACCTTATGATGATTTGGATCCACTTTCAAAATATCGTTGTTGGGTCTACCAGCGAGCTGATTTAAACCGAGTGCTTATGTCGCAAGGTCAGTTTAATTAAATATAAATTAAATAATTATTTTTTGGAATATAATTTCAAATTTTTCAAGCTGTTGGAGCATTTTGTAAACTAAATCAAGATGTTACATCTTGGAATCATACAGAAGGCGCTGCTGTTGCCATTGAATATGAACGTGAACGTGACGATTGCCCGATGTATTTTGATGATGGCCAAAATTCCTGGCGTCTCTCGGATGCTGCCAATATTATATTTGATTGGAATTTGTATAAAGGCGGATGAAATCGTTTACATAATTACTTCCCCAGAGTTACTTATACTGTATATAAGTTTTTTATATATCAATTTTTAGATAGTTTTCATTCTTAATTCCATTCCACTTTTTAAAAAAGTAAGTGAAACAAAAGTTCAAAAGAAAACCATGCATTCATTCATTTTGAAAAAATGTGTCCAAAGTGTCTTATTAGCATTATTAAGAAAAACAATTCCGTCCTCATGTGCGAACAAACAAAAAAAAGAACAAATTGTCATAGCATAGAGCTAAAAATCATTGAGGTGAAGTGAATGAAATCGATGATAAATTGACGTGAGTCTTGTTTCCCACATCAACCGCATAATATATAACTGCGTTAGATCTACAGACAAACGAATAGAAAGATATGACAAAGTAGATACGGAAAGTGTTGCTGATCAAAGACTTATATGCTTAACGTAATCCCTCATACTCATTCTACTATATAACAAGCGGCGTTTCGTTTACGTAGAATTTTTACAGATGAAGATAAGATAAGGGGCAAAGCCGATAGATTGGGTTTGGCACTCCACGTAGGCATACGTTATAGTTTTATTAGTTACCGTAGTTGAACTTTTGCATATTTAGAAAGGTAACGAACTTTAATTTAATCCTTGCGTAAA
>NW_024003747.1:0-266094 GCF_014805625.2 Glossina fuscipes
GTAAATGTCACGCTCGTCCAACATTTTCGCTTTATATATAGGAAAAATATAATAGAAGACGAAGCTATAACGATAGTGATATATAATGCAAAGAAAAGAAATTCATTTACTTTCGTCGTCGAAGTGAACCAAGATTAATGAAAGAGACATAATCATTACTATGGAGTGTAATCAAGTATCTTATAGTGACCGTTCGGTCGTAACAAAGCCGAGAGTCTATCATTCATGCCGAATGAAATGAAAAAAAAGAAGTGCGTTTTTGTTTATAGATATTTGTGGTTGTCAAAACTCAAAAAATAACATTTTAAGCTTTTAATGTAATCTTTGTACATTTTGTAAAGATTTAAACAAAATTAGAACTATAATTTGTGAAAACGTCCCTCCAGGGAATCTGGGTTTTATTGTCCTAACATAAAGGGCGGATTATCTTAAAGAAACTTAATTGCTCCGGGAAGTTTAGCTTAAGTGCTACATAGTTCCTTTTCTTGTTCTTTTTTTTTTTTTTTTGGTATGTTGAACAAGGAGATGGACTAAGCCAATAGATTTGTGGCTTATATGTCCAAATAATAAACTGTTGTAATTTTTAGTTACGATTACGTATAAAACGTAACAAAAAAATAAGAGCGGCCGTAATAACTGGAGTGAGTATATTAAATGTAATTGTGTGTGTGTGTGTGTGTGTGTGTGTGTGTGTGTGTGTGTGTAATTGTGCTTGTTGAGTTCTTGAAAGTTAAACAGTGTTGCAAACTTTGGCTGAAAACGAAAAGGAATGTTATCGTAATTGAAAATGATTAAACGCAAAAAAAAAAAAGAAAAAAAAAGGAAAGAGGAGGAAAAGAAAAATTCTAAAAGGATAAATTAGCTTTTCTAATAAAGCAAGTTAGTTCCCCGAGATGACGTACATTTTATGCTGCAAAGAGATCGAGGAGACAGCCATATAACTTGAAGAAGCTAAAAGAATTTCTAATGCCATCAAGCCTGTGACATCTGAAGATTAGATGCTCAGCAGACTCAACAACATTGCAAGCTTCACAAACATCACATGGTATAGCGCGAATCATTTTTAAATAAACTTTGTCATAAGTATGACCACTCATAAGTCTATAAAGAATTTTGATTTCCCAGGAATTGAAAGAAGATACGGAGAAGGGTTTGAATTGAAGTGTGGGATTTAATTTATAGAAGAGGCGGTTGGATTTAACGCGCGCGATTTCTTTAAATTCGTCGTTTAGCTGTTGAAAGATGTGGTTGCGAATTGCTCGAATTGCTTCATTCGGAGTATATTTGATGGACAAACTTGTCCCATCAACACGAGCTCTCCCTGCATGAAAGTCGGCTTTTTCATTTAAAAAAACGCCGCAGTGGCCAGGTACCCAAACGAGGTGACAGTCATCCACTTGAGATTCATGCAACATCTTGTGAATATCAAACGCATATTGATTTTCTGCATCTCTTTTATTTATTAGAAGTAGAGCAGACCTGCTGTCAGAAAAAATAACGAACCTTCTGATACCATCAGAAATAGCAGCCTTAATGGCATGTTGAATGGCGAGCAACTCAATAAAAGAAGAGGAAAGTTCCTCTTCCACTTTAACTCGATGTACTGTTTCAGATAGATGTTTCACGACCGAGAAGCCAGATACATTATGACCGACGGAACCGTCAGTGGCATATATATCGTATCCGTTGTTGTAGTAAAAAAGGAGCTTTTCTTGGCATAACAACCTTATACAGGAGAAGTTGACATTTTGTTTTGAGGTAGAGATCGATTCGAGAATGTTCATGAAGACTCTGCATTTGCTGGTAATAAAATTCGAGGGGGGAATTGAATCCAACTTATCAAAAATATGACGAAGTTTTTGGTAGCAAAAAGTATAGCTGCAAGTGACACTGTCACTGAGAGATATAATTTCCTGAAAAAAGTAAGGATTTATCATCTTGACTTTAATTAACTCCTTGGCAGTGCAAAAAAGGGCTCTTTCGGAAACCGGCAATTCACCAGATATGACATTGAGAATATGTTGAGTAGTTGAGGGGGTCAATCCAGTACAACGCTTCAACATTCGGTTTTCAAATGCTTGTATACGTTTTTCAATATATTTTGGGAAATTGCAACATGTGGAATGTCCAAATTCAATTTTGGACCTGACTAGAGATTTGTAAACGGTCAAAGCATTTTTGGGAGGCAAGCCTGCCTGATTGTTTGTCATGAGTTTGATGATGTTGCATCCAGACTGACAATCTTTGAATGCCTTTTCATAGTGCCCACGAAAGGTTAAGCTGTCATTTAAAATTCTCCCAAGAAATCGAATAGATTTTACCTGATTAACTTGGGTACCTTTGATGAGAAGTCTAATTTCACGTTTAGAACCTTTGGCAAAATAAATGGTGTTTGTCTTGTTGGGGTTAAAATATAAATTAAGATCAGTGCATGCATCGAAAAACAAGTTCGCTTTTATCGAGAGGTTATTGACAGCTGCTGGAAAAGATGAGTCCGCAGATACGATTAGAAAATCGTCTGCGTATTGAAAAATGTGAGTTTTGTCATCTTGAAGATCATGTAAAGAAGCTGCGTGCAAATTGAAGAGTATGGGGCTTAAACAACTGCCTTGTGGGATACCACCACATATTTCAACTTTTTCGGTACCCATCACCAAAACACGCTTGGATAAAAAATTCAGTATCCACAGCCTCATTTGAAGAGGAATCGAAAAGTTTAGGAGAATTCTGCCAAGCTTAATCAAGTTGACACAGTCATAGGCTTTGCTGATGTCAAGGGAGAGCATGACAACCGTTTTCCCTGCTTTTTTTAAGCTGGCTATGAGAAAACACAGTTCATTAACGCACATATTCGTAGATTTGCGTTTTTGATAGGAGTAAGACCGAGTTGGAATAATGTTCTTAGTTTTCAGGAAAGCTGTTAGTCTCTCCTTAACCATGAGGTTGATGGTCTTTATGAATACAGATATTAGTGAAATTGGTCTGAAGTTACTTAAGTCATTTAAGTCTTTACCTGGCTTGGGAATGGGAACTATTTTGATGCAACGCAAATCAGAGGGTATACAGTTGGTGGACCAGCAGTTGTTAATTGCATGCAAAAGCATGCTGACGCTTCCTCCAGACAGTGCAGTGACCATGTCATACTTGACTCCATCACAACCTGCAGCAGTAGCTCTCTTTCTGGAATGTAAGACATACATTAGCTCATGTAATGAAAAGGGTGTGTTACTGATACTACTAAAAGGAATTGAAGGCATTGTAATAGGATTAACAATTGGAATGTAGCTCTTGAGCATATCTAAGTATTTTTTATTATCACGGTCATTCCATACAGCACATCCACTTAATTTTCGACTAGAATGTCGATGTCCATTGATATAATTCCAAAAGGAACGTGGATTGCCGTTACCACATAACTCTTTAATAGCGATGGCTCTATGTACCCTTTTCGCCTTTCTAACTGCCGACCTCCATTCTTTCAGTATTTTCATATATTCAATGTAGTTGGCTGGATTGGCATATTTACTCATTTTTTTCCTTGCAGCTTGGTATTTGCGGAACAAGTGTTGACAGTGAAGGATTCCACCAAGGTTTAGGTGAGAAGGACTCAATGTCAGGAAAGTTGGTTCTAGCAGACATGATCACAGACTGAAAGCCACTTTGAATTGATGATAAATCAGAAGGAAGATCAACTTTAGACAGACGGTCCATAAGGATGTTGCGTGAAATGAAATTTTCTATTTTCTTGACGGAATTCTTACAACTGTGGAATATAATGGGGGAGTGCTGACTTTTGCCAATGGAAACATTGGACGTGTTCCAGTTGAAAGATAAAATAGTTGAGTTCGAGAAAGTTAGATCCAAGACACTGCTCGCCGTGCGACCGCTCCGGTTAAAGTGAAAGGTGGTATTGCCGTTATTTAAGACATTGAAACTGCTGGAATTGATGGCATTTACAAGGATTTTACCTTTGTTGGTAGAGACTTGATCGCCATACAGGCGGTGTCTTGCATTGAAATCTCCAGCTAGAATCACATTTTGTTCACCGTCAAGAAAGTCACATAATCTCTGAATCTCATCACGAAAGGTTTGCACATCGAGACTGGGTGGAAAGTAGCATGAGGCTATGAAAAGATTCGGTTTCAGGTTGATAGTTTTGATGATGATGATGTCAACGGCAGAGTTATAGGGAATACGTCTGAAATTGACACCTTTCTTAACCAAAATACTAACACCACCGTAGCCATCATTTCGGCATTTGGTGGCTGAGGCATAATTCGAAACTTTAACTTCGGAACAATTCGCGTCTTTCAGAAAAACTTCACTTAAGATACAAAAATCAATCTTGTTTGAGTTTAAGTAAAAATCTAGAAAAGATAGGTTGCGTCGGACACTTTGAATATTATATTGTAAAAAGGATATCATGTTGAAACTTGAGAAAGAGCCCCATCGGATTTCCGCGCAGTGCTGGAAGCTCGAACGGGGCAAGAATTAGCACAGACAGACATTTTTTCTTCAAATTCTTTAATAAAATTGTGAGGTATCATCGGACGGATACTTTCTTGAATCGTGAGAATTAATCTTTCAAGTTCTGAAGACCGCAAATAGTTGTTTGAAATTTTCGGTCCAAGAAGGGTTGTTCCAGACGAATTGGGGGGTGTATTGGGAGAAGGCTTGGTGGGTGAATTGATAAGAGATTTGCAGGGAACCAATTTCCTTTTGACGACAGCATTATATTTATTTTTGGTTAAGATTTTGTTGGCATTTTGATTATCATCCTTGGTCGAAATTTCAGACGTGTTCCCCAGTGGAGGGAAATTGCCGTCATAAGTGTTGTCATCGAGACATTCGAAATAATTTTCGGAAAAATTCTCTTTGACCTCTCTATACGAAAGATTTTTAATCGCCATTATTCTGTTGATATTTAGTTCGCTTTCCCTATAAGGGCAACACTTATCAAGAGCGTTGTGCTCACCTGAGCCACAGGACAAGCACTTCATCGCCTCACAATTTACACACTTCGGAGACTTTCCACAGTTAAGGCACCTGCTCCCTTTAGCTTTGCAGAATTTGGATACGTGACCGTATCTGCCACACTTAAAGCACTGCTTTAAAGTGGGTACAAAGTATTCGACCGGCAGATTACAATAATTAAATTTTATTGCCTTAGGGAGGGCTCTCCCTTTGAAGCCAACTTTGATGCTGGTTGTGGGAATCCACTCGTCTTTCTTGTTGGGATTTCTTCTTTGGAAACGGACAGCGGACTTAATCGGGATATCGGATACGGCGTTATTGATTATATCATCGACACTATATGTGCATGGGATGTTTCGAATAACTCCAAATCTCTCAGTGAACGACCTCGGTATGTACGCTTTTAAATTCTTTTTATTAAATTCATTTTTCGTAATAAAATTGTTGGCATTGGCAGCAGAGCTGAAAAGCAGTTTGGCTCTACCCCTGCTGACAACTTTTAATTCTTTCAAGCCATACATATCGAAATCCTTCAAGTAATCATAGAAAAAAAGATTGGAGTTAATATTGATGCGATTTCCATCTGCGTCCGCACACGTTTCGACAAAAACGACAAAATTGCAATTGGAAAGGCAGTCGTACAAATTAATTTCGAGATTTGGGGCGGCTGTGGCACCCAAATCAGAGGGCTTGTCGGAAACCTGTTTACTAGGCGGAATTGAAACGTTTGCGTTAGCTTCCCCGTTATCAGATAAAGGAATATTATTCTCACCCATTTTCTATCTCTTGGTTTGCCCAGTGGCGTTCATGTAAAAATTTTCAAAATTGTCTCTATTGATAGTTATAAGATCAGACCCAGACTCCATAGGGAGACGGGCTGATGTTGTTTTGGTTGTTGTCACAGGGAACACAAAAAGAAAAAATCACAAAGAAAAAAAAAAATAATAATAATAATAATATGTATTGCTTCTTAATTTTTCTCTCACGAGAGATTCCTCCTCCTTCCCTTCTTTTCCTTTTTAAAATTGTTTTCTTTGGTTATTTTATTACTTTATTAAACCTCTTTTCCTTTTTTCAGATTTTTAAAATCTCTTTTTTTTTTTTTTTTTTTCTTTTCACTAACACCGGTAAACACAAAAATTATCCAGCTGCCGTTTGCGGAGATGATGTGTTGTGTCAAGTGTGAATGAAATGCGAATGTGGCCTTTTCTTGTTCCAGTTCAATAAAAAAAAAGAACTCTTAAACGTTGCTTAAGTTATTATTGTTTTTAATTTAGCTATTTGTGGAACAAATAATCGACAAATACATATGCAAGTGTTATAAGCATGTAAGAAATATATAAAGTACCAAGACTGTACATTTGTTGATTCTTGTGACTGTATAACAATAGCGCATAATTACAATGATCCATCTGACAGTTAAACAAAGATGCACTATGCGACTGGAGATTACCAAGAATTGCTTGAAATTGTAAGTTATAAAATATAGGCAATTAAATAAACTAAGAACTACAATTCGTGAAAAACCCAATGAAGTAGTGGTCACAGCTGCTGTGAAAGCTAGACGAACTAGCAAACAAATAGCGACCAAAGCAGCAGCAAGTGCAAATAAGCTACAATATGAAACGTGATTTGGTTGGATTTTCTTTAATACTTGCTGCTTTAGTAATTTCATTTGCAAACAGTAACAAAATAAAAGGGAATATTAAAGACTTGATGGAAATTCCCCGGCTGCTAGCAAATGTTAAAGCTCATTATAGGAAAGACTTGCAAACTGCAGGCAAAATATATCAAGATGTTATAAAGAAAAATACTTCTCGAGCCGAAGGAAGTATGATCAAAACCTAACAAACCGTGGAATTAATTGAGCTTTAAGTTAAACCCACTGGGCTTACCCAAAAAAATTTGGCAGAATGGCGGAAGGTCAGTTAATTACATTTTTCATTCCAATATTTAATTTCCAAATGATTTATTTTTCCACCGATACTTTTTGTTTTGAAAGTGGACCAACCACGAGCACCGAACAAAGAAGAAGATGAGCGACAAGAAATTATTTCACATTTATATTTTTATGTGTTTAGAAGCCTCAAATAGAAACCCTGTAATGCGTTGAGCTGGGGCTGCAATCTACTTTGCCTAACTTCTAGTTCATTTGCGTTTACAAAACAAAAGGAATAAATTAGGACGATATATATATAGAAAATTATCAAAGTCATTGTCGCCGTACTGCTAACTAACGGTCCTATTGGCAATCGGTGCAATTTTGTTGTTCGTTAGTCTGTGCTTATGTGTCTGCTGATCCGTCAAGTCACTGCCCAAGGTTACACTCACTTACTCATTTACTCACACAAAAAAGCACACATACACCCTCACGAAACCATGTTTACCGCTTAAACCGCAGACATTATTGTTACATTCCTCTTCTTTACTGGAAGTAACAACTCTTGTTAAACTGCTTTCGGTGTCTTTTTTATTAGTTTTATTATTACTTAGCAATTATTCCTTATTTATAACGATCATAAGTACTATAACGTATCTTTATGCACATATAGGTACAGTTTCGACCAAGTTTCTATTACAATTTCTAACCATTTATTTTATTTTTTCTTAGAATCTAAGTTTTAAACAATTTTTTTCAATATAATATGTCTTTCAATTATCTAGCTGTGTCTTTTCCTTTTTTTCTTGATCGCGTTGATTTGTAAACTAAAAAGATTTTTGTAAGTAGTTTTAGAGATATAAAATATCTGGTATATTTTCAATTCTTTCAAAGAAAAATGTAGATGTATAGAGTTAATTTTAATTAAACTTTTTCCAATTACTCCTCTTCTTCTTGTTGTTCACTTCGTGACGGCTCAATCTAGGACGGCTTGACATGTTTTTTCCTTGTCGGTCTGTTTGTCAGTCATCGGCAGCGACACAAAAAGAAGGAGCATGCCATTTTCAAGTACAAAACTCACCTTTATGCTATACAGACGGACTTTGGACTTTGTGCTGTTTTCACAACTTCTCGCTTTTAATTGTGCTGTTATATGGGCGGAGAATTATAGAAAGAGGCACTAATTAACGGAATTCAGTTATTATATCGCACACTAATCTTTTGCAAGGAGCAGAGGACAACCCGATCTACTAAACCCTCTTACATCTACATACGTGGAGCTTACAATCCGTAATAGATTACGCTTCCAACAGCAATTCCTATAAATAATGAGAGAGCAAAACCAATTGTTGGGGCAGGGAGCACAGAGAGATAAGTCGTTCAACGCCGCGACACTAGAACTGACGAGAGAAAAGAACGATTGCTTTCTTTGCCAGAACCCACTTAATTTCAAAGATGCTGACGAGTAGTTTAATTAACTCATTTATGCTTCTGTTCTAATTTAGTTTGAAAGATAACAACAATTTTCTGTTTTATTCATTCATTAAAGTTTTTTTATTTTGGATACGAATATAGCTTATATGTTCAGCTTAACGCATATATATCGGTTCGGGGAAAAAGAAATCCATGAGTTTTATATGAACTTCGGGACTTTTTTTAACATGCTTCGGATTGTCCGATTTGGGTCAAATATGCACCGTTTTGTTGTACGATTTGTTGCCATTTTAAAGGTAACTTCAAAATGCCTCTCTCATAGAGGTCCTGGTCTCTATTTGCAAAAAACTCTAGTAGTCGATTTTCACAATCCTCCCTAGATTCCAATTTTTTATCATTAAAGAAATTTTGCAATGCAAGAAAAAGATGATAATCGCTTGGTGCCAAGTCCGGACTGTATGACGGATGCATTAAAACTTCCTAACCAAGCTCTCGAAGTTTCTGGCGAGTCACTGTAGAGTGTGTGGCCTAGCGTTGTCCTGGTGGAACACGACACCTCTCCTGTTGACCAATTCTGGCCGTTTCTGATCAATCGCTATCTTCAAACGGTCCAGTTGTTGACAGTAGAGATCAGAATTTAGCGTTTGTTCATATGGAAGCAACTCATAATAAATAATCCCCTTCCAGTCCCACCAAATGCATAGCAAAACCTTCCTGGCCGTTTGAGGTGCTTCACGGCTCTTTGACCACGATCGTTTTCACACAGGGTTATCGTATGTGATCCATTTCTCATCTCCAGTCACCATCCGTTTAAGAAATGGGTCTATCTCATTCCGTTTGGCCAAGGCTTCGCAGATGGAAATTCGATCCATCATGTTTTTTTCTGTTAATTGGTGTGGGACCCAAACATCGAGCTTCTTTTTGAATCCAGCTTTGTGTAAATGGTTTAAAACTGTTTTATGGTCGATTTTTAGTTCCTGGGCGATGTTACGACTGCTAACATGCCGGTCAACTTCGATCATTTCTCCGATTTTATCGACATTTTCGACGACCGGCCTACCTGTGCGAGGTGCATCTTTAACATCAAAAATTCCTGAACGGAATCTACGAGACCAAAATTGCACATAATTGGCTGTTGCAGTATCGGAACCATAAACACTATTCACAATTTTAGCCGCCAGGCTTGCATTTTCGCCTTTGTCAAAGAAAAACTGTAAAATGTACCGAATTTTCTCTTTGTTCACTTCCATTTTTAACACGCTGTAACTCACAACTGAATGCACCAAACAAAAAACAGCAAAAGAATTTTTTTTACTGCGAAATGTACAGTATGTAAATGTACAGTATCGGAAATTGTTTGATCGATACTTTACGAGAAATCTACCGAAAAAATAATGGATTTCTTTTTCCCCAAACTAATATTTACATTCTGTATTTTATTTTTATATTAATTCAAAAATATTGGAAAAAAATATGATTTATGTTCAATTTTTTTATCTAACTTTCATTAATTTTTTATTTTCATTTTTGTAACGTTATTTTTCCTATATTAGTAGGAAATCACGAACTTTTGTGATTTATTATATTTGGCGCTAGTTTCATTTTTCTTTCATGGGAGAAAAATAGACTGTTGTGGCTCTGAGGAACCATCGTCGGGGTGCCCCACACGAAATTATAGACCCGATAAGAAAGTATCGATGGTTGTGACCCTGTTTTCATGAAGGTTTTTGCGCGTGTGTCTTGAGTGTAAACATCCGTGGATTGTTTGTTGGATAAAAACAGGACATAGTGTAAACAACGACAATATTACACAGAAATAAATAGGTTGAAATTATACGTTTATCATCACATCATATCATTCTAAACAAAAAAAGTAATAAAATAAAAATTATTTCGTGGACTTCAAATAGTGTGATTTTCAAAACATGCAAACATTGAACCTTGTTTTCCGAGAGGGCATCATGATATACAGAAAGATTATACGCCACGCGATTACCTACAGTCTCATCGAATAGTGAGCAATAAAGCGGCCATTTTTAATTATGAGTAGCTAAACCGATATTCCGCTTGCTTCTCACAAATTCACACTTTTTTGTTTTGTTTCCGTTTGTACATGGAACAATTTTCTTCAAATTTTGGTTCTCTAAACTTTCAATTCTAAAGTATATATGAGAAAATAAAATATTTAAAAAATCATTTTTGAAATTACACTTTTATTGGCTTAAAATCCGAACTCATATATTTAAATGCGCTTGCATATAAACACTTAAGACGTATATATTAGTTTGGGGAAAAAGAAATTCATTATTTTTTCGGTAGATGGCTGCACTGATAGATTTCTCGTAAAGTATCGATCAAAAAATTTCCGATACATGTACATTTACATACTGCACATTTCGCAGTAAAAAAAATTCTTTTGCTGTTTTTTGTTTGGTGCATTCAGTTGTGAGTTACATATTTTCTTAGAGTCTCATATAAGAGACAACGAAATACGTAGATATTCCAATATTTTGTTCAAAGTTAACAACAAATTTGCTGTTAATAGTTAGTCAAAAGCACAGCTTTACATTATCACCCTACTTTCAAACATATGGGTACATAACGACAAGTGGGAAATTATCTATGAATAGGGTGAAAAATAGACGGCCAAAGTCGATACATTTTGAGGAACCCAGCTGGACCGTTATTTCTCTAGACAAAATGCTATCGTAAGCAACGCGAAATTTTAGGTAAAAAAATATTTAACAAAGTTTTTTTTTAAGAAACTTTGTAACTGATTTACCTCATCAGAAGCCGGCGTAAATTATATAATTTTGGCACCCTTTTCAAAAACCTTTAAAGATGTTACATTTGCTTGTGGATTTGTTACTTTGGACCTTTTTCCATCCCTAGATGACTTTTTATCACCACATTAAGTTTGTGTGGATGTATGCAACGCACAAGACGGACCCAGGTCTTATTACACCGACTGACTCAGAATCAAGTTTTCAATCGATCTAAGCTTGGCTGTCTGCTTGTGCGTCCGTCCGTCTTATTTTCTTGTGAAAAACTGAAAAAAACCTCTGTGTAAATAACGAAAGCACATACAATATATATAATAAACAATGTTCAGGGAAATGATGTAAAGGAATTAGAAAAGAAATCAACTCAACTGTTTCACGTTATTCGAGTATATTGGAGAAAATTTTGATCTGCAAAATCAATTCAATTCGTTTGGATATGGTTTGGACACCACTAAGTACTAGCAGCAAAAGGCAACAGCACATAACGGCTGTAACGAATTAACAACAGCAAGACATCAATTTATATTATAAAAATATATTAACATAAATAGTTACTTTGAGCTTTTATGTACCTCAGCACAGCAATAGTTCTCAATTATTCGACCACCTAACTCAAATAAATATCATTTGCGTAATGAGCTGATTACGACTGAATAAAAATCGTGCAAAATTATCTTGCAAACAAATAGGGCGCCAAAATCTCGTTTTGTCTACTAAGACAATAGAAAAGTGATGAAAGTGATGACTCCTATGATGGCGCCAATGTAGAAGCATCAACTATTCTTGATATTCTGGGTATGCGAATACAAAATCATCTTCGTTGGACGGAACATGTGTTCGACGTATTGAAGGTCAGTGTGAAAAGTTTAGTTTGTTAGAGCGGTGTAAAGAATAATTTCAGACTACTACAAGTAAGGTACAATTCGCATGTGTGGTCGGGAGTGACGAAGTTTCACATGGCGTCCTTTACATGGAGGTCTCTAGTGTCTTCATACTCTTGAGCACCGGGTAAAGAGTGTTGAGCGTATGTATAGCACAGGTGCTTTACAGAGATAAAAGAGATTTATTCACCAATTAACTTTTTGGCTTCCTTAGCGTCCTTATCCGTTTGCTTTGAACGTACACGCATATCGCACGACATATTACAGAAACTTGTCGTTTTTCGAAACCACTGTCTGCCTTTGGAATAGCGTATCAATAGTGATATTCCCTGTTCTAAATGTTTCCATCTTTAAGTCAAACGTATACAAATACGTATATGTATACTACTCCCTACGTACAACAGTGCCGATTAGAACCACTAGGGGTAGCCCTGAAGAGAAGTAGTATCCCCTCTTATTTGAACTCAGGTTAAAAAAGACCTTCTTACGTCGCTTTCCTGGCACTCGGCGTTAGCAAGGGCCTGGTGGCCTTTTGTAGGAAGGTAAATCTCACAATCACTCTAAACGACGTATACTTAACTACTTAGCTGAAATAGGATGTTTAAGCACCTGACTCAGAGCCATTTCAGTAAAACATAGCGCGCAATCAATAGAACGACATTATGGTCTTATATCACTATAAGTCGACAAAGCTCTGTTCTAAGGTGTGAAGAAAAGCAGTGCTGACGGTTCTAAGCAAAAGTCAGCGTTTCGCATGGTGCAATTGAGGCTATGAAACCCTGCTCCTTGGATGTCTTACAAGACTTCCTATGCATAATATTTTACCGAGTTCTTACATAGCCGAATATGAACGCACTAAAGTCGCGTCTCAATGGTTACAGGGAATTGTGGGAAAACTTCATAAATAACTGAATGCAATGTTAAAACACGAGGGATAGGTGCTTCAAGGTAGGTATTATAGCAAAGTAATCATGCAAGAGAAATCTGGTTTTAAGTTTTAAAGTTTGTAACAGCAGGAACCAAATGCTGCGCTAATAGTTCATAAATGGAAAACAGCGACGCTAAGGATGGAATATGCGACCCAAGATTTCATAAAGCTATCTCAACAGGGTTTAATTATATTTTATGCAAAAATTGACGTAATTTTTAGACAGGGCTGTGAAGCCCTCGAAAGGAAAAGCAAGAGAGATGACATCTCTATACTTTCCGAGATGCAGGACAACTTAAGGGACTTGAAAATGCATTTAATATAATCCGGGCTTGAGTGCTGTCTTAGTAAGCAAGTTGGATAAGCCCAATGGAATGCACCTGTATAGTATTTCTATCAGTATTTCTATCATCTTTGAATACTTCTAGGGAATGGCAGGATTGCGTTTAAATTTTTTGTTTGTCAGCAATGTTTCACTAATTTTTCCAATGCTTTCAATATACCAATGAGGGGGGTCTACGACTACATTTACACGTATCACCATCCGTTATACCTAAGAATTCCAAGCGATTTCCAAATGGAATGAAGCGAAACGCAACGGAAAAACTCTTCCAAAGTTATTTCTGTGTGTGAACAAAATAAATAATTCTTACTTTATTTAAGTCCGGTAAATGCGAAGATAGATTGAGACTTAAAATACTTTCAGAATCTGTTTTTTTAATTCAATATAAAAAAATTATTTATTTAAGCTTAAAAATGAATTATTATGTTTTAAACCAGTCTTGTAAATCGTTAAATGAAAATGAACTCGGCTTCATTTTACGCCCCGATAGAAATATGGTGCTCTTTAAATGCAGTGCCAAACACCTCCAGCTATTTCTTCGATGTTTTTATTAATTAAAGCCTTCGCTCCGCTAAGGTCCTATTTTTTATCACCACTAATAATTCGACAGAAGTAAGTTTGACGATACGTTTGCACTGTGCGCCCATTACAGTCAAACTGCCGTCAACATGGAGGATGTTCTCTGCAAATCACGTCTAAAAGTGAAACTTGGAAAGTTTGAATTTTAGGTTAGAGCAAAACGTAGTAAATAAATGAAACAAAAACATAAATAAATAAATAAATAAAAGGCAAAAAAAAGTAAAAACTTATATATAATGTAGACAAAGATTTGTTTTTATTGTTATTTCAGCGAAGTATATTTCCATACATAACACAGATTTTGAAAAATATGCTTTTACTGAGAAAATGCGATGTAACGGCATCTAACGGCAATGTTCAGACCTAAATAGGGGGCCGAAGTGGCTTATAACATAATTATCCGATCAGTATTGGAAATAAAATAATAATAACAGGTTTATCCAATCAGAACAAATCAGATGTTCTAAAAAAATTTCTAAGATCGTACCACTGATTTCAATAAAGAGAGAGATTATTGAATGTGACTA
Organism: Glossina fuscipes; assembly: GCF_014805625.2. Classification (NCBI taxonomy): domain Eukaryota; kingdom Metazoa; phylum Arthropoda; class Insecta; order Diptera; family Glossinidae; genus Glossina; species Glossina fuscipes. Next base: position 14,329 of record NW_024003747.1, read on the forward strand.
AAGTAATTATGGCGATCGCTTTGATTAAATAAACAAAGGCTCTTTCCCCAAAAGGTGTCATCTTAAATTTCGCAAGTATTTGAACTGTCAAAGATATTCTAATAACATTTAACAGAACAAGCTAAGAGGTTTTCAATATATTCGCTGGGTATTGGCTGACAGGCTGCTGACAATGTAAACAAAATTAATCTAAGTGAGCAGGCTAATTTTCATCCGTCTACGTACAGAAACGAACAAGATTGTCGTGTCTGCAATACTGTAAATAGATCCATACGGAACAATGTTTATTGATCTTTTCGGTCTGAAGCTGATACTATTGATGTTTATTGAGACTGTGGATATATGTTGGTACCGTTTATTTTTAGTAGAATGGAACCACCTACCACATATCTCTCCAAACGGTTCACCTGTGTGAGTGATTTAAAATGACACCTCTTTTTGAAAGACCGTCTTCCATAAGTACATATTAGGAATCCCTATTGTAGAGAAAATTGTAAAATAAAATTACAAAGACAAAAAATTTGATTTACGCCTCTTTCGTATACCAAAAAAACAAAAAAAAAAAAAATTAAAATTGAATCAATCTAAGTTAAATAAAATAGTAATAATCAATTTTAATATTCGTCTATTCTAAAAAAGACCTCTTTCTACTTAAGCTCCAGAGTTGCTTTTGCGTGTTTCACTTACTTATTTAAGTCATTGTTGCGGTTTTTTTTAATAGTCCTTTTGGTCGGACATAGGTGGAAAGCACCATAGATCAAAGGATTTATTAGACTATTCGACATTCCAAAAAAGAATATTGCTGACTGTAGATCCTCACCCAACTGTAAAAAAGTAATGTAATTATTGCGAATTATTATCTTAATCTGATTTAACATCATTTGCTGGCTTGCTCGTGACGATACTGGAAACTCGCAACGGATAGTATAGGATGAGCGACTTAGTCGTTTGTTAGTGTTGTAACTAGTAATTAAAAGCCCATAAATACGACAATATATGCAAGCGATGCCGTCAATGTTGAACAATGCATGTGCACGACGTAGAGTCAGAACAGTCAATCTTGTTAGATGCACAACAATTAGCAGTAGGTTAATTGCGTGCATCATAAGCGCGGCGTTTCCATTAAAATTTTTCAAGAAAATATCACTTTTTATCCTTTACTTACCCTTATATCGGGATTCCAAAACATAAAAATAACCATCATAACATAATACGGCGTCCAACATACTAAAAATGCGATTATTATTACTACAGATATACGTAATGATTTCATTTTTGCTTTGTGGATAAGACGTTGACGATTGCTTTGCCTTAGTGGTTGCGTGGTGCAAGCGTCCTGTGTAGAATTTTGAAAGATTTTCTCACTATCTGAAAAATGAAATTTGAAGGACACACTTATGCATTTGGAATTTTATAACAACGAGCTATAATATGCACATACAAATACGCGCAATGTTTACTTGGCTTTTGGTACGATGCAGGCATACGGAATGGAAACTTTTTAAGAAGTCGCCATATGTATCAAACACCGAGTTGAAATAAATTTCAATCGATTTAACATTGATTAGTGATTTGGGCCACTTACTTCAATTTTTATGTTGCCCGACTAAAATCTATGCAAGCAACTTTTTGAGTGTTCTTTAAAATTCCCAATTTACAAACGTTTCGCGCGACCTCCCATCTCCAAGAAATATATGCCCTTACATGGCAACAAGGCCTAACTTTTAATATTTTATAGTGAAGGTCGGTCCAAGATAGTGATTCGAAGCATGTAGATCTATTTCTTACCCTTATAAAGATTCCCATGAAAATCAAACCTCTAGTCGAATTTGTAATATTTTATGGTAAAAATAAGTGAAAAACGTTAAAAATTTAACGAGAAAATTCGCTTCGAGCAGTTTGGACCACGTCAATTTATGTTTTGTGAAACCAAAGTATAATTTTTGGTATGTTATGAAGAAAAGGAACGGAGAATTGAATTAGATGGAGTTGTATTTGATTATCCGTATTGCTGGACTTATGTTGTTATTTATTAGGTTTTATCTTACCAATACTAACTTGAAATAGTGTAAAACGTTGACCAATAGGTACAAAACAGAGTGCCGAGCGGTAAAATAAATGTAAATATCAATGTGAAAGTCGTGTAAAATTGCTCTTGCCACGCTGCGGTGTAAAATCCATGCGTAACGCATTGATAAAACTCTTCAATAAAGGGACCACGAGCGGTATGAAATATGAAAAACTAGAAATGAAAATTATAAAATTAAATTTGTTAAGATAATAGGCCTATTAATTATAAGATTTCGATGAAAGGCATCAGATTACAAAGTTAGCTAGCAAGTCAATCGTAGAATAATTTTTTTTGCTTAGATACTTTCTACTTACCTGTGGCAAGCTTAAGAAAAACGAAAGTCCATATATGCTTCCCAACAAACGATGACATCTTTTTGCCATACTCAATGATTTTATCGGATATTTAACAGCAATCCAACGATCGACCCCAATTAACACCAAAATGTAGGTCGACACATATAAACTGAACATTTGAAAAAATTTCACAAGTTTGCAGCTTAAATTACCTGCCGCCCATGCCACCGTATAACACCAGGCAGCCTCACCAATTATACAAAATCCGGTCACTAAAAGGTCAGCAATTGATAGATGGAATATAAGAAAATAAATAGCACTCCAGTTTTGTCGCGAGGTTCGACGTGAAATGCGTGTCTTGAAAATATTCCACATGGTCAAGATATTGCCAACCAATGAGAAAAGAGCCATAAAAGATAAAACGTAAACTTTAATCATCGCAGATGTCGTTAATTGTGGAGCATGTTCCTCTCGCCGCATTCCGTTATCATCCATTCCATCAACGTTTTCAAAGGAAGATTTTGAAGTGGCCTTTATAATGGTGTCATTTCGATACGACAGGTTTTGTAATAATTCCTTTAGAGCACTGTCGGTTATCTTGAAAGAGGCTAATTGATATTGCTGTTTAAGCCACCCAAAAAGCATTCTTGCTGGAGAAGCGAGAGATATCATTTGAGCCATAATTGCAGTACGAGAATCTAAGGTAGAGTTAAAATTGTTGTGCAAGAAATGCATTGCACTGTTGGTAAAATGGATAAGTGTTTCTGTTAAGTTTATTGTTACATCGCCAGCTGCGTTGGTCAGTTCACCTAAGTTCGAAATTCTGGCTAAGTTTGCATTGAAGACGTTATTCACTTCGTCAATTTTTTTTTAAATATAATTTTGTTTTTACAACTTAGGAACCAAGAATTATAATTTTACATTATGTACTCAATTTTTTTATGTAGTAAAAATACATAAATTATTGGACCAGTTTTTTTTATATAGGAAATTAAAACAAGTGAAAATTTTATTATGGGACTGCGAATTATAAATTAGACCTTTTTGCGAACATAAGCTTACTTTCCGTGAGAATGGTTGGGCCCAAGAAGTTTAAAAATTGTGGTACCTATTCAAAATTCAACATAGTTATTTTTTATATCAAACTACAATTACGAATGAATTTTTGTCATAAAATATCAAAACTTCGTTTTGTCTGCCCTAAAAAGCAAAAATTTTCGTGCAAATCGTTACATAGCGTATATATATATATATAATATAAATTTGGTACAGCGAATTTTTTTATCTTAAATCAGCATTATGGGTTAAGTTTCATTATAATATATTGAAATTTAGACATTTTTGCCTTACAAAGAATCAATTTTCGTGAACATCTATACATAGGGCAGCATCCAAAAAATAGACCGAGATGGTCCAAATTTGGTGCAGCTAATTTTTTTATCTTAAATCCTTATTATGATTTGCTTTCTATCATGAAGCATTGAAAATTCGACTTTTTTGTCGTATCAACTTCAGCTTTCGTTACATGAGAGGAGGTTTAAAACTTGCCAAAGCCGGTCCAAAGGTTACCAATTTAAAATGCCGAAATGCTATTACTTAGCGACTTCTGTCGGGAAAGTTTTGAAAATTGTAATTTTTTCCATATAACGACTTTTCAAAATAGGGTCAAAAAAGAGTGGTCAAAAAATTGAACCGATCCAAACCATTTTAAATAGCGTTCATCCTTGGGTGAAAACACGTCAGTGTACTAAATTTTATCGAAATATCTCAAAAATTGCGACCTGTAGCTTGAACACAAATTTACATGGACCGACCTCACACGCACAGACAGACTTATGTCGACTTAGAGAATGATTGTGAATTGGTCGGTATAATAAAAGTTGGGTCTATATTAAGCGCTTCAGCGTGTTACATACGTCCGCGGAAACTTAATATACCTTGTACCACAGGTGGTGAAGGATATAAAAAATGGCCACGCCAACTAATTAATTAGTAAAGTGAAAAATACTTATCCGCTTTCGGAAAAGTCCATTATGTAAGTTATAAGATTTCTCACGTGCTCTCTATCTTAATTATACGACAAAGTTACAATCCAGATCTGTGTTACTATAGACAAAGGAATATTGATAAAAAAAATTCAAATTTATAGTACTGTCTTCTGATTTCTTAGTTCTAGCTTTCTATCACAATATTTACACCAAAACTTGCAGCAAACTATCGTCTAACGCTAACGAACACATAGGCAAGATTTAATTAGTTCGTAGTTTTATGCTGATCACTTTAAGCTCTGCTAATGCTTATATGTGAAAGCGAACAACAATATCTATAATTTACTTAAAGCTTTGGTTGGAATAGTTCGAGATAAAAGATTTGGACGAGCACCTTAATATAATAGTATAAAATATTTATATATGATCAAAGTTATGCCAAACGTATTCTTATTTTAATTGAAAAAGATATCAAAAAACATTTTATTCTGTTTTTGAAAATCCTAATATTGTTTTCTATTTTATCATCATGTTTTATTTAGAAAAAATAAGTTAGCTCGTTTCTATTTGCTTCTTTGCAAGTTATCTTTTGGCACATGTTCATATTTGTATTAAACGTATCTTGCCAAGATACTACTTAATTGTGGTACAACATAGGCTTCAGCAAGATTTCAAAATTATTCAAATAAATTAAACAAACTTTAAACTATTAACATCAGGCCGTTAACAAAACATTCAATTCAAATCGAGTTAGTGTTAAATGAGAAAAAGTTGCATTAAATTCCTTCTTTAGATATCAGAAATGTTGTCGATATATATCTAAATTTTTTCGATTGACCCGAGCTTTACAATAATTATAAACTATTTTCTCTTTTACCAATACAATTTGTGCTAGACATTTACATCGTTTTAAGATGGCGGAGGAGAGTGTATTAGTCACTTTTCCTTCCTTTAAAAAAGTAAAAAAAAAAAATGGTAACTTGATGAAATATACATATGCGCATATCAGTATATGCCCGTATATATCAGCATAGAGTGGAATAAGTGGAAAAAAGTTAACATAGTAGATTGAAAGTTGTGCCATTTATTAAAAAATTGAAAAGGTACTTACAAAAATGAAACTTTGAAAATCAAATAACTTATAACCTTTAGCAGATTTCGAGGTAGAATTTAACGGAAACGTTTTGCCTACAATTAATATAAAACTTTGCTTTTAATTTAAATGCGTTTGAAGCGATGAATAAACTCAACAGAAGTACCTGAAATATCAAACATAATATGTAATATAACAATAGCAACCCAATTAAACTAATTCAAGGAATAACTAGTCAGCTTCGAACACATGTATTCAATTATGTTTTTTCGCATGTGCTTTATTATTTGTAGAGATAAAATTAATGAGCTGAAAATCACAATCACGATGATGTTTGCTTAGCATAATGCTGCGAATGCGTTAACAAAAATAGCTAATTATCTGAACTTTACATTCATTAAATTTCCAGTTCAAGTTCATACCAGTCTAGGCGTGTGCTGTTTACTTTTAATTGCGATCGGTCGTATTTTTTTTAATAATACAATATAAATGCACATTCCACTACAATTGAAATTCTTTGTTTTGTTGTCACCTTTGACCAACAATGGAAATTTCAGTATGGAACAAGGGAAAAAACTTTCAAACAAATGAATTAACATTTATTAAATGTACACATTAAATTCTGAAACTAAATGAATGGATTAATTTAGTTCAATTAATCACGTCAAGTACGATTAATACAAAGATTATGGAATATCTAATAGATGCAGGTTTGTAATGTTATATTTTGCATTTTAAGTCCGTTAAATAATTTTTCGCCTTTTTATGTTTGCTCCCCTATCCATCTTTTTAAGTGCTTATGATGAAAACATTTAATTTCTTCATTTTACTAGTCAAATAAAAAATTTCTTCTTTTGAAATCCGCTTGCAAAGCTCGCACCAACTAAAGATTTACAACAACAGTGAATTTCAACATTTCGCCATATAGGCAAATATTGTTCTAAAAATTAAAACGATATTGAAAGTTTTTATTTATCAGGGTGAATGTTAGATACCAAGATTGAAATAAGGCTTCCTTGCCTTTTATTCTTTTCATGGTCGCTAACGTTTATGTAAAACACAGAAGTCTTTGTTTATTTATATACAAATAGAAAATTCGATCAAATTCTGTTATGTTCCGCCATTTCTTCCTTATAGGCTTTAATGTTTCTGTAACATCATGTACAACAATTTATTCTGACGTCCCTTAGCACCATTTGTCAATGATCTGTGCATTACTTACAAGAAGATACTTAATTTAAATTTCAATGAAGCGCTGCTCAAACGGATTATACTCCATTACTAATGGTGTCTCAAAAGCAGCCCTAATAAAATAATTTCCCAAAATTTCCCCCAAAAGACCTTATTTTAATAAAGAAAAGAGTACAAATTTTTCTATCTCAAACTTTTTTTGTTTTATGGAATAAAAAAAAACATTTTATTATTTCTACAATAATAATGACAAAGCCAGAGCGCAACTGGCTTCCGGATCATTGTTTGTAATGTTTCTTTAAAAATATTCTGATTTCATTCATTTAGAAATTCTTTAAGTGTTTTAGATGCATTAAATAAAACTAAGTTCAAGATGTAGATACGCAGTTACATCAACCTAGTGGCACCGATTAAAACTCTATTGAGCTTAAAGCAAACCTTAGATGTAATTTTTGTAAATCGTCAATAGGTTGGTAAGGGCTTATTTTATGTAGCTTAATTAAATTTTCGGCTCTTTTCATATGAATAGTTTTGGTGAACCACTGACAAAAAAAAAGACTGAAAATTGTTAGTAAGCTTTAGATTTTCCAGTCCTACATCTTGGTGAGTTTTTTAAAATTGTTACAATTGAAAATTTTACAAAAGAAAATTTGCAACTCAAGTTCGTGTGCTTTCTGGTAGTAAGTGTGGAAGAGGAAATAAAACGAATATATAAGCCAAATATGGACACAGAGAGAAGGCAGAGGCTGCGAACAGAATACTAATTAACTCAATTTTCTAATTTGTATATCTTAAAACTACCATAGTAATAGCAAATAACATAAATCATATTCGGCTATGGCCGAATCTTTTATACTCACCAGCTTCTTCTTGAAAACACAAAAAAAAGTGAAATTTCGATATATTCTAACTTTGAGCACCATACTCTACCATATCCATAAAATATAGATAGAAACTTTGGTCGTTATATCTGTTTTAAGACATGAATAATGGCCGAGAAAACCCCTAATTATTTGCTTTAGAAAATCGAGTGAGTCTGAGTTTACGCTGTTTATATGGGGTGTCTACATAACATACGTGCAAGAGTTTCTAATGTTTCTACCATGTTTGAAGCCGAAATCTTCATTTTTTGCATTGCAGCCACAAATTTTATATTGACAAAATTTCAAAGCATCAGTTATTTAATTTAAAGAAAAATTCAAAGAAAAACTTACAAAAGTTGTTAAATAAATACACAACAACAAATAAATTGAATAAAAACGTGATATTAAGTAATCACTAGTGTTAGAAAATACTTGTTTCTAATAGCTGCATAGTCAGATCTCGCACACTAAGTCAATCTATTAGTTATATTAATTGCAATGGACGTTAGAGCATATTAAGAGAAAATAAAATGTTATAAAAAAGGTGCCTTTAGAGGAACGGCTACGAACACGCCATAATTTCTTTATTGTCTTTCACTTAATGTATCTACAAAAATGTTCAAATTTATTTCAACTCAGGGACGATTATATGAAATGTTATACGAGTGAAGGATATTTATTTGAATAATAAAGTTTATTGTAAATCATTAAAGTCATGAAATGAACTTTGAAATATTTACCGCAAATTTTATATAAATTGTTAATTATTAACTATTACTATTAATGACAATAACAAATGTTAATAATTTTAACTAGTCAAATCATACATACGTATATTTATATTAAAATATCTTTTATACAAATTAAGTCTTTTTCAGAAAAAATTTTAACTCTTCCTCTATTAACGGCGCAAATACTCCAAGTGGAGTGTAGGGGAGAAGGAATTCACAGTTAGTGGAATTTTTTTTTCTCCTCCTTGCACTAATTAGCTTAGGCTTGGGGTTTATAAACTTTGTTATTTCATATGTTATGTCTGGAAACATACATCAAAAACTTATAGAATATACGCATATTCTTGGTCTTGAAGATTTCAAGTCGCGGACGCCTTTCCTCAGCCTATATGCATTCTTTAAATTGTCAAAAACCCGAAGATTGAGATAAAAAACTAAAGGTTTCTTATTTAAGCAGAAAAATTAAGTTTACAATTAGTCTTATTACCAGCACACGCTGACAAATTCATCTACAGTTCCTAAAAATCTGAAGAAAACCTTACAACAGCAATAGATTAAAATATTTTATCATCCAGTTATCACCAGCTTGAAACCTAAAGCAATTGTTTGCCCAAATTTTATCATATTTTTCTAAATGTCGAAGCAAAAATATTCTTCTATTCTCTCAATCTTCTATTCGTCTATTCAGCCCATTAATTTTCTTGCATCTAGTACATTTGTTTAATGTACAGCACATCCAAAGCTCATTTTCTAACAATTATATTTGCACCCTGTACACCTATTGCGGTATAAAAGTAAAACCAACAACAACAAAGTTAGCATTTGTTTCGATGTATTCAACTACCAAAACGATCTGAGATAGATTCACGTTTCACTATATTAATTTAAAATATTATTTCACTTAAGCTTAAGACGCTGCGCGTCTGATGTGTATCCATTCAATATATATTCAACCTACATGTAACAATATTCTGGATATTTCCATTAAGTTTTACTCATATAACATGCTTAGGCGCAGAGATACTTCTGAAAAAGCACCAATCAAAAAATAAAACGTAGCACTTGTGCGATCCAAATGACTGAGCAATGTTTGATTAGGATGAAAACATTTCTTAAACTGTTTCTCACACGAACGTTTGTCAAAAATACTGGTCTTTACACGGCAGAGCGTCTACTATTGTCAGTATATTATAGTGAAAATTGGCGTAGACGAGTGGCATATAAATCTACTATGCTAAATTTGGACTAAGTACGTCTATTTTCCTATTTTTCTATTATAAAAAGGTACCCATAAAAAAAAACCTTAACAGAATAATAATTTTATCGTGAAAATATATTAGATAGTAATGTGCAAGCTACAGGTAATATATCGGGTTTATGCTTGATGATTTACGGTCAATCATATAAGAGTGGATTGTTTTGGCTTTTCAGTGATTTTTTAACCTTCGTAAAAGCTTAAAAAAATATTTATCACGTGCACATTATTAATACTAAGGTTTTGGTCATACACAAAGTTGTGCGATGTGTTTAGACTTCAGATTTGCCCAATAAAATGTTTTAGCTTATTTTAGTTTTAAAGTCAACATCTTAAACAGGCAGCAGAGCGGATCGATAAATAAAAAAGATAAATTCGCTTTAAAGCAAATTTTATATACTGATCGTGCAGTTCACCTTTAATTATTAGTAAGTTAGCGGATTGATTTTGTACTCGTTTTACATATGACTATGATTTCTCTAAATATTTGCCCACACGAACATTTGTTGTAATTTATTGGGGTATTGAAACTATAGCATTTTTCGGAAGTTATTTCAATTTCTTAGAGAATTTTGCACTTGTGAAGTTTCATCAAGAACATGTGTTACTTAACTTTTCAATCCTAATTTTTGCGATTTAGAGAATCAGAAAAGTTGTGAGTAAAAGAATTTTTTTAAAATCGTACGCTGGTCAATTTTATATCTACTGCACACGGCATACAGCCCTTGTAATTGGTTTAAAAGGCCAATGAACTAAGCATATCCTTGGGGTACGCATAGGAATAAAAAATCAATAGCACGTGAGACGGCCGACAATTTATCGTATTGTTGTATTACTTTTCTGCTGTAAGTACACAACATACAAATTCTTATGTCATTTTTACCTTTGCTTGTGTTGCCGAAAGATAAATATTAACGTAACGGAAGTTTCTTAGATGCTTGCATGCCAATTAGAAAACTATAGACGCAAGTTTTGTGTAAAATTTAATCTGTAATCTGCACCATCTTCAAAATTCTTGGCAACATTTTCCTATTCATTAAATAATTATTTATTTTAACATTTCTTTTCTATCTATTTTTCCCTAAACATTCACTTTTTTTAATATGAATAACAATCAATTTTACATAATATTAGTAACAACTTGCTTTTATTTGTTTACGTTATTATACTAAGTTTTTTAATCAAATACTTGCGAAAATGTTCATAAGACAACTAAAAAATAATTTCCGACTTTAAGTATTTAAGTACTTTTACAGTCAATTTTTCATCCATACGGTAAAAAATTGTTTTACGTTTTGAAGCACTTAACAAATCAAAAATAGTTCGATACGAACATGTCGTAAAACACTGAAAATGATATTCTTTAGATTTTCATAGAACTCAATATTTAGTATCTTTAGTATCTCTAGATTTTCATAGAACTCAATATTTACTAACTCAATTTTTACCACGCGACTCATTATAAATGCGTTAATTATGTGTAATTCAAGGAAAAAGTAAACTCGTGTCTCATCTTGTGAAAAGCTTTTTGTTGCGAAGTTAAAAAAATTTTGCTTTAGGATGTGTCAGGTGAGTTGGTGACAATTGTTAAGTGTCGGAACCTGTCCATTATGTTTCCTGTTCTTCTAACGCGCCTTATATAAACGAACTATCTCGAAACAGCGAAAACATCTCAGATTGTTATGCTATCTCCAGTATGTTCAGTGGTTCTCAGTGCGTACTCCGCATTGCACACACGATACTATGAACTGTGCTCAATTTCCATTCGGATGTTTTGAAAATTTATTTATTTGATATATGAAATGCTCTATTGGGCATTGTGTAAAATTTGTCCTTTCTATGACTCTTTTGAACGATTTAAGAAAGAAAAATTTAAAATCGACATAATCTTTGTTTTCCTACCTTAGACTAATTGTGGTATAAAGATGTACTAAGTTTTTGCGAATGTACGCAAAAAACTTAGGATAGACCCACCGTTTATTATACTTATCGATTCAGAATCACTTTGCCTTGTTTTCTTGTTTGAGATATTTTACAGAAATTTGATGCACTCACATGACCACTCTCCATATAACACTTTTGCCGACACTGTGGAATATTTAGTTCTTAATTTTATTTGGAAGAAATGTGCCACTGAAAATCAAAGGTGTGTAATGAGTGCTAAAAGATGCACTTTTGATGAACTTTTATATTTTGTATTCAATTCTCCCTCTTTTTGAATAGCTATGCAATTTTATTCCTTTAGCATAGGAAAATTTTGAAAAAATATATAAACGGGCTAGAAATCCTTTACTATATGATAATTGAGCTACAAGGTTTCTATAACCTACGGAGCAAAAAAAGGCAAACTAAATAATTTAATAATTTATAATACGTGTAAATAAATGCATCTTTTTCATCAACAAGAGCTAAATAATCTGTTACAACTTATTGCCGAAAGAACAATGTTGGATAGTCCTTGTCTCTAAAGATATTTTTTCATTAACGCCAACGAAACATCAATTTATTCTTATTAATTTTCATTTGTTACAACTTATCTTAAAATTCATTTAAATGTAATCTTTCTCATGGGTACCGCAGCATATCCATTACGTGAGTGCGCTTATAAAATCGTTTAAATATTAACATTTTACGTTATGTTTCAAAATCATTATTTTAGACAAAGGGAGAGAAAAAAAGTGTTAATGTTAATGTTTAATTCCTAATAAATGTTATGCTAAATTATAAAAAAGATAATGAAATAATAAGAACTTCAAACTAAAAAACTAAAAAAAGCACAGACGAGCCAAACGAAATGGTATTACATTGTAGGCAAAATAGTAATACAATACTTAAACAATGATTTTGAATTTCTTACAAAACGGATAGAAACAGGTTAAGAAAGAATACAGGAAACAAACTACTAAAACTTCTTAAACATCTTTAAATACTAAAAGTATGTCCTTTTGTGCTTATCGTTTTCGCATTTTTAGCGCGATAATTAATTATAATATTATATTTAAAAATACTTTATTGTCTTTGTAGTAGTTGCGGCTTTCGAAAAATAAAATTTTTTTATGAATAAAATGTTAACACACTTGTCTGATTGCCACGTACAAATAAAAATGGCGGCATGTCACGGCTTAAACTTTCTAACCAGGCCATATATAAAGGGGCCGTCACAATATTCTTGCGCGGCATTGGTAATGTCATCACAACCAAATCAGATTTCGTCGACTGTTCCAAAAGATATTCGCGCAAACGTAAATAACGATTTGTCTTATCCTGCACTGCCATCAAATCGTCCTCGCTAATCATACCTGCGAAAGATAAGAATAAGAAAAGGTAACGCCTAAAGTGGTATTTTTAATAATCGCTATGTCAATTGTTCTTTTACTTTATTTTCACCTGTTTATTTTATCTTTCGTATGAACGGATTATACCCCTTTTTCGGAACTGAAGTGATGATGTTAATGTCAAATTCCATGTTTCTGCACTAATATAAGTGTGCTAAGTAAGCTAGATGCCTAAACTGTTTTTAATTTTATTGGAAAGAACAGCTGTGGGAACCTAGGGAGACTAGGTTTGGTTTTGCATTTTACTTCAAATCAAATCAAGATGTGGTTACTACGAATATGTGTATGCACTGTCTAAGGTTTTTAAGCTACGTTTCGGTATCCAGCAATCACAATGACAAGTAGGGATTGAGCTTAAGTTTGTTACTTGCTTACCTTCATCACCTAGAATTTTTGTAGCATTAGCCGATTCATTTTCCTTTTCGCTTACAGTAAATTCTTTCATTAGTTCATTAAAAAATTGTGTGGAAGATTCCTGCGGTTTCTTGGTTATATCTGGAATCAATTGCAAATCCGAATAGTCAATACGAAATTTTGATAGCAAACTGGCCATTGAGCGTTGCTCAAACTCTAATTCCGCTTTTTTATTTGCCAACGCGTAAACACTAGAAGCAAGAAAAAAGAATTACTTAATTAAACGGGGAGATTTAAGTTTCCTTTACAATTATTTTACACTATCTAATTGATTTTTAACTTTATTCGCGAATCGCACACCGATGCGGTCGGTACAGTCTTATAATTTGCGATGTACTTTTTAAACTGCAGGCGCAAAAGCTCTTTAGTTTGTTCATTTTTTGTGTATTTATTTACACATCAAACTCAGCTAAAATAAATCAACAGCCGAATTCATTTGGCTCTTAGATGTAAGTCCTATGTTAATTATTTTATAAAAACTAATACAAAGCATATAAAGAAAAGTGAAGAAAAAAAAAACAATTAATGTACAGATAAATAAGAAACAAAAAGGAAAAAAAAGGGGAAAAAATATGTACATATCTAGCACAGAAGCATACCCACAACCGGTACAGATCCAAGTTGCGAATGAAGCACTAAGCCATTGCAACCATGCAAAGCTTGCCAACCGATAACAGTAAACAACTTAAGACAGTGTTTTGATGGATTTTAACGGATATCGCATAGATTCCTACAAACAACTCTAAACGGATTAAATAGCTGATAATTATAATTACATTGACTAAACCTAATGAAAATAAACTGCCTAGAGAAGCGATTAGGTAATGTAAGCGAATCTGTAGTACCATTTATTAATTTAATTTGAATGAACTATTAAGAATAAATCTACGTTTCTCAAGTGAGGGTAGGGGTAACAGAAGCAACCTATTTTCACGAGGAGGCAGAGAGACAAGCGAGTCCCTATGCCAATTCCTAGAGGCAAATAGCAAGAATTACTTTTCAGCGGATTCAATTGAATCTACATAATATCTATGAGGAGAAAACCACACAACAGAGGCGTACTCAAATTGATCTAATTAAGCATATTTATATATATAGCCTATTTGTAATGAAAGGGCACTTAACCTCTTTGGGTCACCTCTCCGCCTATCGCGGACCTAGTTTTATTTAAGGAGAGCTCTCTGCAAATTAAAATATAATCGTCGGTCGAATAGAACCTCTAAATCGACGAACGAACCAGCGTTTTTCAACTTGTGTGAATCAATGAAATACTCAGGGTTAAATGAGTTCCTGAGCCGATAGCCTGTGTTGCTAGTGCTCAATGTCTTTTTTTTAGTCTAAGAATTCATTTCATTAGTCTAAAATTAAAATAATAATAATAATAATAATAAATGAGTTCCTCCTTGACAAAGAAATCTTCTTGCATTTTTTTAGATTTCATTTAATAAAATTTAATGAGCACCATGCAACCAAGTTATTTAAGTCAATTTGAAGCGGATACTATTGCGATTTCAAAGAGAAGAATAACATCGTCAACGTTCATTAAGATATGGCTGGATTAAATCAGCGCGGGGAGATCAATATTGTATAGATTAAGTAAAAGAGGCCTTAAATCGCTGCCTCGCGGGTCACCACACGTCGTGGGAAATTCATCCGAGGTGATGAAGTCGAACAGAAACTTGAATGACTTGTTATGCAGATAAAAGCTTATCCATTTCACTAAGTACAAAGGCATGTCAGAGTTTGAAGATCAATAAGTTATGGTTAACTAAGTCAACTGAAATCTTAATCACTGAAGCCAGTATATACGACATCAGTAGGAATTGATTTTTCTTTCAGAAAGCCATGCTGGAATAGAGAAATATAAGGTTTAATAGCAAAAGCTAAATCCTGAGTAACAATTCGCTCAAACAATTTATGTAAGATGCCCAACTTGGCAAGGGGTCTATAGTTTTCAAAGTGATGTTTATTTTAATATTTGAGAAGCAGGATAAGGAAACTACTTTTACAATTCAAAGGAAAAGCACCTGATTTCAAACACTCATTAAAAATCTTTGAAGTAAGATCACATTGCTCGTTAGAACATGATTTGAGAATATATGATATTTTTAAATCCTCAATCCATGTGAAACGTCGCTCTCTGAATTGACCAAATTAGGAATCGATACCGAGTTAGTGATCAGACGGAAATAGTTAACAATCAAATCGGAACCGCAAATTGCAAAATTTCTTCGGAGGTATTCAGCAAAGAGGTTTAAGGTTTTCATATCGCCAGAGGACTCGGAGCCATGGAGGATATGTCGAGATTTTTTTTTTTAAATTTGACAAACTTATAAGAATATTTAGGATTAAAAAACAGTGAGGATTTTATCAACGAAAGTTATCTGCAATAACATTGGTTGTTGAGCTAATTAAATCTGTGCCTTGCAGCAGAATAGGCAAAATAATCGCAAGTAGAATCACTTTTAAGAAATTTTTTGAAAAGTTTAATTTTCCCATTTTTGTAATATTTAATTGTCTTGTTAAACTTGCTTCGAGGGCGAAGTTGCTGAATCGGAACGGATATAGAAATAGTTAAATATAATATGCTGTAGAACGAAGACGGTAAGATTTCAATATTTTCAGCAGAAACCTCAAGCGTAATGTGTGAAAGATGAGATTTAAGCAGTAAAATATTGGTTTGGTTAATATAAAAATGTTTATTGGAGAAAGTTTGATTTCGCACGTTAGAGTAATTCAACGAACCATTATGCCTATGCCAATAAAAAGAAATGCAAATTGCTGGATGGTACGAATCCTCAGGTAAACTAAAAGGTACACGGCGATTTACAACTATCTCCGGGAAATCGGCAAAGCAAAAATCTAGCCATCTGCCATTACAGTTAGGAGTACGGTTGTATGGAAATAATTCATTAAAAAACACAATAGCTCTATCAGACGTTAAAATGAGGACCACACAGACAGAATTATCACTTTAACAGCAGGGATTTAGGAAAATGAAAATTACTGGACTTAAAGAAACATTTAGTTTTTTGAGGGTGGAAGAACTACCGAATTAGTATTATGGGGACGATACCGGGGAATGAATTGTTTTATTTAGCAAAATTTCCATGCTTTCAGTCGGAACTAACTCCTTAAAAGACGAGCCAGCTGTATGTTGAGATGGAGCTAATTTGAAAATGTTAACACGCTTGAAATTAAAGGACGGGGCTTTTGCAGCAAGATAACCTTTTATGTTATCCTCAGAGTTGTCAGATGTCAGTCTTCATGCGCATATTACCTTTCTGGGTTGCACTGCCGTCATTCCTGTTAGGAACGATAGGAATCACCGGTAGAGAATTTCGAGTTGGGGAGGAAACAGAGGGAAAGACATTATTTGCTTGTGAAGCTTGTGCGAGTTGTCCAGCATGGTGACCAGTGGATACATCCAAACAGCTAGGTGGAGACGAGGATTGATTGTTTTTGGGGGAGATATCCTTGCCACCATGGTGGCGAGCAACATGGATAAATATTTGAGGTTTAGGCTTGGATCGAGGTTAAATAGCGCACGCTATACTACAAGTTAGTCTTTTACAGGCTGGAAGAGAAAGTGAGTGCTGTAGGTAGCGGCACATCGAACATTGTTTCAGTTTTTTCAACCTTGCCGCACAATATCACGAGATTTTTGCTCAAATCAAAAAACCCATTCCTTGTCTCGATGAAAAGCTTATAAAAATTAATGTCCCGCTGTGTACAGTCGGGGCATGACGAACATAATCTTTTCAAAGAATCTAGGAATGCGTCTGCAGCAGGGACAGTAATACTTACTCACTTTGCATGACAATAACGCTCACAAACCCAACAAGTAATGAGTCGCTCAGAATCTGGGCCTGCTTTGGTTCGACATGATACAAATAAACACTCCATGTCGGGAAATAACAGACAAAATAGAGTTTGAGAAGAAAGAAAAACAGAGAAGCTTTTTTCAAAATGTTCCTCTAAAATGACAAGCAACCCTGGCACTATTAAAAACACAGTAAACAAAGAGCAAAATTGTAAACCCCGCAAACCAAAGCAGATATTTGAAAGCACCAATAAGCAAAAAACACGAAAGACTCTTTTTGACGAGCGTATTAAGTGCTGATCGCTGACCAACACACACAGAGAGCAAGGCGATAAAAATAAATTACAAGTAAAGTTCAATATATTTCAATAAGTTTAAGCACTATTACAATTGTTTAGGTTTTAAAACCGTATAAAGCAATAAAGTAGTAGCGCGCGCAGAGTTGCCAACTGGAACTTTTATTTCCCTGCCTATGCCTCCTTTTGAAAAAGCCGCTATATGAAAAAAAAAACAATTTTCAACATATTCCTGATAAAAATCAAGTAAGCTTTTATATGCCACATCCATGCCATTTATGTAAAAATTAACTTCCCTTAATTTAGTTTAGTTAGTGAAAATTAGTGTTCTAACAACGTAACAACTTTTTTTGTTTATTTTGCTATTTTTTATGGTTCACACCATAAAAGGTTATCATAAACAATAAGATCTTCTTTTTGATAGTTTATGATGAAAATTGGTTGACAATATCAATTTCAAGAGATTACTAGCAAAAATTTAAGTCTACATAGATCTATTATTTGGACCAAACGCCGTATAGGTGGTCACACAAAATCAAGGTGTACTTCTGGTATTTTATTACGAAAATAAAGAATTGTATTGGGTGAACTACTGTGATGTATTTAATAGCCGGCCTACCATAATGTAAAAACCATCGCGGGATTGACGTGGTTAGTATTGCGAAGGTCACTTGACTCAGTAGTGCTGTATTTCAATCTACGGAACTTGTACTTGGCTGCAATTCATTTATACTTGAATGAAATCCATTGAAGCAGTCTTTTATATACACATAAAGTAAAAAAAACACTGCGTTTTTATCTGAGTACAGATACCTTTTACAGAAATGTTTGCATCGGCGTAAAATCAGATGGATAAAACTTCAATCTACTTTGATGAACGAATTTAATACTTGCATACCTGTAAAAGTACATACCGTAATTTACAGGACTGCCACGTACGACGTGTACTTATTATGTATGGTAAGAGTAAAGTGAGACCACCGTCATCGTATAACCACCAAACATCAATTACTGCATGACTACGTTTACGTGTAAATTGCGTTAAATCATTTAATACATCCTTCGATAATTCAACACCGCCGGGTCCTTTATATAAAGCGGCTGGATCATCATGTTTATACTTCGATTTACGCAACGAATTTGTCTACGAATAAGAGGGTAATAAATAACAAAGCATATAAAAGCGCAATGAAATCATTGAGAATGCAATTATTGCAAGCCTACTTCAAGTCTACTAAGTTTCATGTGCTTTCCCTAAAATGAATATTTTTTAATGTCACATACTTTTCGATTTAAGTGCCAATAAGGAGAGGGGTTGTCGGCGGGACATATAATGATAGTTTATAATGTTGGATTACGAAGCAGCATCATTGACTCGTTGTTCTTAAGTCGAAATAGACGATTTGAATGTCTTCGAAGCATAGTTTCAACAAAACGGTAAAACATTTTGACGAAAAAAGCTTACTGAAAACAAAGTTCAAGCTGGGACACCATGAAGAATCTAATATTAATTCCTATATACATTCATTTCTGACTAACAAAGTCCTCGAAAGCAGTATCGCCATAATATTACAGAAAATATACGATATAAAAGTTTTCAGATTAATTTCGCAGAATGAAAAAAATTGATTTTTTAAAGAACAAATCCAACATAAATCTGCTAGGGAGGTTTGCGTTGCATATGGAAATTATTATACAGCCTAGAGACAAAGGCATGCATAAAAACTTACCAATTTAATCTTAATTAGTTGATATATTTATCCAATATTTATCCAATTAGCTGTACGTGAAATCCTTTAATTTTA
The DNA here is from genome assembly GCF_014805625.2 of Glossina fuscipes. Taxonomy (NCBI): domain Eukaryota; kingdom Metazoa; phylum Arthropoda; class Insecta; order Diptera; family Glossinidae; genus Glossina; species Glossina fuscipes. The sequence continues at coordinate 33,490 of NW_024003747.1, forward strand.
AGATTTTTGACGATTTTATCGTATACCTAACCTTAATTGGTCTGTCCCTATTAATATATGAATTATCTTTCAGTTTTCTACCCAAAATTTTGAGAATTCCAACGTTCTCTTTGAATAAAGGACCACGCAGCACGACTATACGAAAACAAAAAAACGAATGTGAATGGTTATATTTAATCAAGATCTCATCAAAATATCACCGTGCCCTTGGATAAAAATGATAAGCTTAAATGCCAAGTCAGTTCTCTTTTTCATCGCTCAGAGCGATTGATGAACGTCGACTTTCCTTTTGTTGCCAAATAATCAGCAATATGACATCCGTTGAACAAAGCATCTGATCGAAGTCTCGAAATAAGCAATCAAGTCTTAAAACAAATGTAAGAAATACTGCACTCTAATCGATTTTCGAAACATTTCCAAGTTTATCACCTTTCAAAGTGAAAGCACAACTCGCTTGCGTACACGGAATCTTCAAAGTCTTGCCTGAAAGTTGATGACAAACATGTACGTGTGATATCTGTTCATTACTACCGCTGCCACGACAACTCGGCGTATGCAGCGGTCTGCCCATTTGTGCGCTAGTACAGCCAATCGCCGCGACTTTTGGTTCTTTAGTTGGTTTGTTCATCTTTAACACAACCCACCAGTACAGGTCTTTCCTATATAACATCACACTCTCTTTTCTCCTTCTCCATCTATAAACCTTCCTAAGTATTACTGTCCCTACGCATGTAGGGAAACCCTCCTAAGTTGTTGGCCTTTAGAAAAACGACATTTCAAGGATATTAGCTGTGCTCGTAAATATAAGTCAATAATGGCTCGGCTAAAAGTTCGTTATTAATTGCACAAATAAAAGAAATGAACGAAAATGTGAGTATAATGCGTTTGAAGTAAGAAATATATATATATATATATATATATATATATATATATATATATATATTTATATATATATATATAACTATAATAAGTTACCAATAGTTGTGGTGATTTCGGATCGGCAGGATCTGGTAAACCGGAAACATCCTTTACCTGTGTACCAATTACAAAGGACAAATCGCTAGTGCTAGAAGCTGTATAGATAAAAAATAAAATTTATAAAGTATTTGTTTTTTACGTAGATAAAAAAGTAAGAACATTTTTATTTCATTTTATTTGCAATTCGTCGGTTAACACGCAGACTAAATCACTAATGACAAACAGAGTAATTTTCCTATGCAAGATGATTTCATTTTATAGTGAAAGTGTAGTAAGAATTTGAACATGAAAAATGATCAGTCACCGTAAGTAATTTGAATTGTTTGAGCTTCGATAATGTTATTTGTCTTTGCAGAATAATTCAAAAGTGTCTACATCGTTTAAGGATATATTTTTAATTATATAAGAAGGTCTGATTACTCATTTCTATAGGTAATAGTACGCTTACAGCAAGAGCGATTTCATTGATTTTATCTGCGCGCAGGTAGAAAGTCATGTTTCGTCAAATGAAGTCAATGAAAAACCGCAATTTCAGTAAACTTAAAATTAAATTTTGTTTACGAGAAAAAAACAGAGTTTACCTTAACGTTTTCTTCTTGCTCAAAAAAAAAAAAAACGGTTTTAGAAAACCGTTGGTTATGAAATCCGACATCAGAGTGATATAAGAAGGATAAGTTAAGTATTTTAAATAGATAAAAAAAATCTTTTTTTCTATATTTACTTTCATTATTCATCTTGTATACGTAAAAACAAATATCTTAACAGTTTGAGTGCAATGCAAACGCCAGTAGTTTGAAGAGGAATGACTTGACGAGCTTGGTGAAACAATCTGATTGTAAACGCACTGTTATCCGTCTTTTTGGCTGAGTAGGCAAGAGTCTCGACTAGCAACTCAATGGCCGTGGATTCAAATCTCAAGTGCGGTATAGTGCCGAAAGCCTTCGATGCAAGTGCTTGAACACTTTAGTCTTAGAATTTATTCTCTGGGTAAATTTATAATAATAATAATAATAACAATAATAATAAACGCACTATTAGACAAACAACGAGCTCAGTAGGCATAGATTGCAGTCAAATTAAGAAGGCTGTCATGGAAACAAGTTCGACAAGGTATAGATTTTAAAAGACGCTTTAATAAAATTAAAATAGCAACCGTTTAATACGCAAAACTTTTATGTAATTCAATGTCATTGGTTGAACATACCATGATATAAAATAATGATAAGTGGGTGAGGGTAAAGACGAATTACATATATACATATATACGATGGCGTAGTTGCTGTGATCCTTCTTTTAAGACCATAACTTTCACATTATAGCCCATTTTGCAGTTTGTTGTTTGCTGTTTGCAACTTTATAATCTCAATGGACTAATTAACGTTTTCAATGCTCCACGCGGTGCTTTTATTGTAGTTTTAAAATAAATAATATGTGTTTTTCATACACAGTGCTAGTTTTGATTGTAAATAAAAATTAGAAATCTGGAAGAGCATACTTTTTGGCTAAGGGTTCAGCCTAAAAAAAGCTTTTTTCATATCTTTTTTGAGATAGAAGGAAAAATAATAGAGGTTATTAAGCATACACTTAAGTATTAAATGAATGAGTTTTAAAATATATTAAAAAATAGTAGCTTTACATCTGTTTTCGCTAGGGATTCGTCGTAATCAATATGTGTTGTATAATTTTAGATAATCGAGAAATATTTCAATTACGTATGGAGTTCCTCAAGGCAATAGTACAGGACCGCTCTTATTTAGAAGAATCCTCCTTTGAGCATGCAATTTTGAAGATTTCCAAACTTGTTACTTGTTCTATGTGTATGTTAAAGTCTACTCAATGGTTGGTTGAGTAAAATAAAAAATTCACATTCCACCATCTGCAACTTTAATGGTTAATCACTTTCCAATGGCTTGCGGAGACGTTTTGCCTATGTTGACTTAATCATATATCGTGAATTCTTTGTTAGTCAATATGGTATTTTCTAGTAATCAATTGTATTTTAATTTAATTAAACTATGAATCCAGCTATTTTGGCATTAAAATAGAACGTATTGTGTATTGTAACATTTATTTTAAACGTTTATAGCTAGGGGAATACGTGGGGTTTTGTAAAAGTATTACATGATTGGTAAGCATAATATTTGAAATTTTAATATTTGAATTTATATATGAATGTTTGAAAGTTCAATTTTTGACCAAGGCAATTTTTTAATGACAAATAATGTTTAACTTAAGTTGAAAGTAAGCTCCACATACTTATCTAGAAAAAGGTATTTTGAGGACATAATAAAAAATTTTGATGAAGGGAGTAGACAATGCAGGATTTGAGTCGAAAATAAGTGGTTATAGTTTTGAAACGTCTGGCAGACACGTTCTTTTATTATCATACATTTTTTATTATATCTTTCCATTAACATTCTATCTCCAAAGACAATCTAACTAGCCTTCAAAATTCAAACATTTTTTTTCATATCTCTCTTCTCGAAGATTAAGGGTTCGGATATACCTCTTTTGTGCCGGTTTTAGACTTTATGTGTAGCGAAATAATAAGAAAATTGCCAAAAAAAACGCAGAATTCCATTGCGGAGTTATTCTGCATCTGCATCTTAACCAACACTTCGTGTGTTCAGGATCAAGTTTATTCAATGATCGCTTCCACGAACCTACACTAACGTGCTTTTTGTTTATTTATTGCCTTTAAATCAGCATAAATGCTCTCAAGCGTATTAAAGAAGTTACAAGTAAGTAAGTAAAAAGGACGTTACGTTTGATCATTAATTAATAATACAATTTAAAAAATTTAAAAAAGTGCACAGTGGCTTCGCCCCTTAATTACTAAACATTTTTCGCGCCTTAATTTTTTGCTAAGATACAAACGGACGGTTAAAAGTTATTATTTTAAACAATCACATAAGTTGTCTTTTTAAAGTTTTGTGTAATTTTTAAAGAAAGTGATGCTACTCACCCTTAGTTAATTTCAATCCGTTGTCTGTGGCCGAAATTTCGCCGACATCTTTTTATTATGTGCAAAAGCGAATGATGCACAATTATCATGGTCGTATAAACAAAGACACGCATCCCAAATTGTAAAATATCATAACATCATAAAAAAGATAAAGTGCCGGTATCGAGCAAGCATCACAAATCGTGCGATTGTGCATATAAATTTTTAAGGTGTTATATATACACAGTGGGAAGTACAAAGATTTACATACATAAACATACATCAAATGAAAAGTAAAAAAAAAAAAGATATTATTTATACATGCGAAATATGTCTGCTTTTAACAAGAATAAATTTAGAGTAATTATAGTACAATGTATTATCAAATTCTATTTTTACTATACCCACCACCGAAGAATGGGGGTATGCTCACTTTGTTAAAATGTTTACAATATCAAGAACAAATTTTCCCTGATCTCATAAAGTATATATATTCTTGATCAGTATCAAATTTTGAATCGATTTAAACATGGTCGCCTGCCCCTCTGTTTGTCTTTACAAATATACTCCTTTTCGTAAAATACCAAAAGTACCGGCTTCAAATTTGCATAAACATATCAAGTTGCTGCACACATGGTAATATGGAGAATGGGCGAAATCAGTTAAAAAATGTGCCCACATGTATAACATAAAATACTGTTATAAGCAAAAAAAATTGTGTTTTTGCTTATTATTTATATTTATTATTATTATTATTATATTATTATATTGATTATTATTTATATTTATAAAGCACAATATTACAAAAATACATGTTCTGTTTTGACATAACGGTGGTAGAAATAGAAGATTCGATTACAGGCGAACATTATTACCTTAGCTGCTAGATTTGTGCACTTTTCATAGCATTATATTATCAAGACAGCAGAAAACAAACTAAAATTGAAAATGAATCTACAGCAACGCTTGGATATCTAGCGCAGACTATGCATAAATCAACGCAATTTATATACGGATAATCGTTTAATTTTTTATATACGATCGAGCTAGATAATTCCTACAGCAAAAATTTGTATTTAATACAAACGTATTACCAAAGTCATCGAAAAATCAATTGGTCGTCAAATTGCCGTAACATAAAATAGTAAAGCATTGAGCTTTGCATAAGCATTTAAAGTGCAAGATATTTTGTTGCTAACGAAATGTCCCTTTTTATGTATATAACGTTTTGAATACGTTGAATTGCTTAAGCAAATATATGCACGGGTGCCCACTAATATTTTTGATATAACATATACTCTACATGTTCTTAGTGTAATCTTCCACATGCATTGTGCACAAACTTCAATAAATGTGCTCATTTCAGTTCTTTACTCTCTTCCTAAGTTCTTTCATATTGTTTGTTTCTATAAGATTAATTATTATATTAGATTATATTGGAAATTTTTAAGTTGTCCTTCAACCCATCAACAGCCATACGAAGTATATCATCGTTGGTTCGCAAGCAAAGAAGTATGTTGTAAAAGAATAAACCAGATTATTAAACGCACAACTTTCACGTTCGCTTTTATTTCTCGTTTTGTTATAGTCGAAAGAAAGAATAATGCAAAGAAGGCTGCATAAATTACGCCATTGATTGGTATGGTGTCGAACATATGCGGTCAGTTATGTTTATAAGCTTATACGAAGGCTCGAAACCACAAAATCCGCTTTGAGCACAGACAACATTGCAAGCCAATAACATTATGTATACCTGTATAAGACAAGACATTTCGATAGCAACATTTACGTGGCAAAAGTATTATATAAATAAATAAAGACTTTCTGGTTTTATTTTTAATTTAAGATATTTATTTTTTATTTTAACTGAAATTCTAGCGTGTGTGACTAATGCCAAACTTGAGCCAGCTTTTTAAAATTGTTTTACAATATGGAAAACCTCTGACTTGACTAACTATTCACAGCAAAAAAAATATTTATGAGAAAGGACATTTAACTGGCAACATTTGCGCAACAAAATTATTAAGTACTATCCTAAGGCATCCAAAATAAACAAACGATATTAAAAACCGTAAAAGAGACTAAAAGAGTTGAAATGAGACCATTTACGGAAAGTTGTACGATAAATATTTCAAAGATTACACTACGAACATGTATATGCTAGTCTATGACGTTTTGAATAGAGCTGCGCGTGAGTGGATTCGCGCAAAAGCTGAAATACTTGTGTGCAATTGTACCAACGTTTGCTTAAACAATTATATATAAACGCACACGCAAAAAAATTTTCAATTTAGACTTTTCTGTGCTTGGTCGCTTTTATTTTTGGCATTTTCAGATAAATCTCTTTTATGTAATAAATAAATTCGGCTTTTTTTGGGTTAATTCCAAAATGTTTAATATTTAATATACAAACATACGGTGAGAAAGTGTACATGCGAAAAGTGTTTAGAATTAACGACGAAAGCGGACGTGGACTCAACCGACTTCTCCTTTATAAAAACTAAGGAATGCTCGGGAGTGAGTAATTGGACACATTCAATAGAGTGCTTAGAGGCGACTTACCTTGTTTGCTCAGTATGGGCGAATCAACGGATTTTCCACAAACATCACACCTCCGCCTAAATCTTCTGAATGTGAACTACAGGACGCAGTATGCCAATATTAGCCAGACTAAAAGTCGGAGGAACATAACTTCACCTTTACTTCAAATAACGAATTACCAATGAATTGCAGAAGTTAGGAAACTATTTTACGAACAACAAACACCCCCTCAAATTTTGCAAAAATTATATCAAGGGCAACCTCAGTTGAGGCACAAAATCATTAGGGGACCAATCATTCAAGGGCATACCAACCAACATTTCAACGGAACTGTCAATACCGGCAATTTTAGTAACGACCAGCGCTGTCCCCAAAACAACAATGACGCGATGAACCAATGGACCACCAAATGGAATACCAAACATACGCACAGAAACATGCATCTTCACAGCAAGTCCAAAGAATAACTCCCGAACAACAGAGGTCCTCCAACACGACGTGCGAACAGGACGAGTATGGTGAAAACACGGCGGCAGCAAATTCAGACCAAACATTGGATGAAGGTACGGAATTGATTGAAAATTCCATCAAATAGATATTTCAAGATATTTAGTTTTTAGACTAAGACAATCTTCACTGCCTTATTTCGAATACATAAATGGCGGCGGAGATATCTTAAAATTCTTAATAGACACAGCGGCGAACGAAAATTATTTTCAATCTAAACCTTTAAGGAAACCCATTGCAAGCGAGAAACCCTTTTTAGCAAGTTCCGTATGCGGCAATATTAAAATAACGCATGACGCTTATATGCAACTATTCCCAAATAACGGAAAACTCAAATTTTTCATTTTACTAAGTCTTAAATTGTTCGATGGTATTATTGGTAGCAAGTCATTGAGAGAACTCAATGCCGCGATTCATACCAATCTTAACTTTACAACAATAGATCCAAATACTAAAATTTGTTTGAAATAGTACATTTGAAGCTACGTTAACAATATTAAGTTACGCACTTCCTATTTGTTCGAAGAACAGAATAATCGACATTCCAACTCTATTTTCGGATCAAAGAGAAATGTATGCAATGTCCGATCAGCCAATCTACTCTAGAAGCTACCTAATGGGTTTGAAAGAAGGCGTAGACAACCAAATAAAAGAATTATTCTAAGATAATATTATTAGACTTTCAAACTCCCCGTACAATTCATGCGTGTGGATTGTTCCAAAAAAAGTGAACTCATTCGGTCAGAAAAAATATAGAATAGTGTTGGATTATCGCAAGTTAAACGAAATTGCCATACTCAACAAATAGCCAATTCCTGAAATAAATAAGTTAGGAGTCTTGGCAGAAACAGGTATTTTTCCATGGTCGACCGTAAAAGTAGTTTTCACCAAATACCGCTTAGGAAATCCGACATCCAAAAAGCCATCTTTTCAGTTGACGACGTTAAATAGAAACGTATCCGATAGCCGTTTGGCTTAAAAGGTGTCCCTTTAATATTCCAAAGAACTCTCGATGATCTTCTAAGAGAGTATATCGGAAAGATAGGCATTGTTTATATCACAATATTCATCGTAATATTCAGTAATCTTATTCGGAAAGCACGAAAAAGCTAACCTAAAGGTTAAGCTTGACAAATGCATGTTTCAAAAACACGAGTCAAATTTTTCAGTTTCATAGTTGAGACAAATGGAATTAAATCTAATCTCAACAAAATTCAAGCAATTGCAGATTTTCCTCCACCAAAAAATCTCAAGGACTTACGATCATTGCTAAGAATGACAGGCTACTATAGAAGTTCTTTAACGACTTTGCTAAGCTTGCCCCTAACAAGCCTTTGAGACGGGCGGATGGGCGCGTATCTAAACAAGCCTCTAAACACAACTTGAAAAGGTTAGGGAAAGAATAGATGGATTCCTTCAGTCACCTAAAAAACCCTCTATACTGGGTATTCTTTGTAGTAAGTTACCCCAATTTTGATAAACATTTTGAGCTTACGATAGATGGGTTCAATTTCGTTATAGGAGCAGTTTTTCTCAGGGTAGGAAACCAGCAACTGAATAAAACAAAATAACCTACACTATAAACGAGAACAATATTAGAGCTATAATATGATCACTAAAAACGTTGTGCAACTACATGTACGGATCGAGGAAAGTCAACATTTACACGAATCACCAACCACTGGCGTGTACCTTAAGCATTAAAAGCATCAACCAGAAATAAAAAAGATAGAAAGCCATCTTCGTAAAATTTAACTATCAATTAGAATAAAAACCCGGTAGAGAAAACATCATAGACGGCTGTTTAGCCAGATCGCCATCAACAAGGAAACAAATTCTTTAATGCTACGGTTCATACCAATGAAAGCTCAAAACAACACTTAATCCCATCAGTGAAAGTTGCTGTAAACGTGTTTCGTAATCAACTAGTTATTAAACATAACGATGAAGTCAACTATGGACTAGAAACCATTTTCAATAATATCTCGGGACCTACGATATCGCAGAAAGAATTGACCGACGAATCTTCGACCGAAATATTAAGCAACTATCTCAATCTAAATGTTGTAGACGGTCTGTGTTTCATAGAGCCAATTATGTGGATAATACAAAATTACTATCCACAACATTTTAAGTACGTACGATTCTCACAAACCATGGTAAAGGACATAGAAATTGAGGAACAGCAGACAGAAAGAGTTTGTCAAAAACATTACACAATCCATAGAAAGAAAATCGTCCACAGATTTTACATAAATATTTCTTCCCAAATATATCAGCCAAAATTAAAAAAATAATTGAAAACTATTAAACATAGAAAGAAAACAAATATGCGCAACATTCTAATAATACAGAAATTCAGCCTACACATGTTCGAAGCCATACCGGCAACACCTTAAATACTGATATTTTTTCCACAGAAACACTTTGGTTCTGACTGCCATAGACAAATTTAGCAAATTAGAGACTTGATAAAATACCACGCCTTTGAACACATTAAGACACTTTTTTATTTTGACATACCTAAGATGATAGCGCTTGATAACGAGAAGGCATTCCGAAAAGCAGACGGAGCAATTAATAAAATTCCATGACTGTACTATTCATATTAACGGAAAGGCCTATACATTTAAGAAAAGTCCTCTTACAAAGCGGTACTTCCGCTGATACCTGATCAAAAAGAACACAAATTCTAGATTAACTTCAAATTAAGAATACCAGCCTAATCTTATATTTACAGACGGAATCAGCTGTCCACCAATACTCAGCTTGGGGATTTATAACCGGGAATGCGGTACTAATCATAATTTTAGTCTGGACAGGTAGGCGAAACAACGACAACATTGGGCTATTGCCCAATATTAATAGAAGTCCTATCTGACAGCATACCCTTAAGAACTATGGAGCGAAGGGTTCCAAAAACCCCCATTAAAGTCTAATGATATTCCGTACTTCTAATCGATTGAGGACAATCATTTCTAAAAAAGAAGACTTAAGGACCACTTGAATGAACATCATAGTAAACCTATTCGAATATATGTATTTTAATATAAAAGTGTTATAATGTTATGTTATATCATTATAGTAAAAGTATTGTTACGGAAATCCCAAATCTAGTCATTTTCTACAACCAACTGTACATTCGCGAGGCGTTATGCAGCTGCAGACCGATGAAAGCGATTAACGGAAAAGCAAACAGGTAAAAGCAAAGTGCATATTCGCAGGCGCGTCATGCAACTGCAGGCCGATGAAAACGGTTACCAACAAAAGCAGGTTAACGAATTAAAAATCAAGTCATAAAATTAGGTGTTAGTAATATGATGGCAAAAATGTATATAAATAGAATATTTGTGAAAGACAGCAGGGTAGAAAAAGAATATTTGCGTTAAGTGGTTGAGAGTATTGTCAAAAATAATTTGTAAATAATCCTACATTAAAAGAAATAAATTTGTAAATAAAAGAACTTTGAAGCGTATTTCTCTTGTACAAAAATATCCGCGATCCAGTGATACCGACTGTATCTTATAAAAGCGAATTTCATAACAATTGGTGTCAGAAGTGAGATTGTGGAAACCAAGAGAAATGGTGAAATTAGAAGAACTCAAAGTGGATCAGCTCAAACTGGAGCTGGGAAAAAGAAACCTTCGTACAACCGGTACCAAAGCTGAATTAAAACAAAGACTGGTCGAACAGCTAGAGAAGGGCGGACAGAATCCGTCTATACTTGAATTCGAACATAATATCGAGGCAGCTGCAAAGCAGAGCGAAGAAAAAGGCGAAGATAGTGCAAATATATCAAACATTGTGTAGTTGTTACAACAAATGCAACAACAAGCGCAACAACAAGCGCAACAACAAATGCAACAACAAACGGAACAGATAGAATCAAAAATTAAAATACAGGAAAATCAACAACAAATGCAACAGCAAACGCAACAAATGCAACAACAAATGCAACAACAAGCGGAACAGATAGAATCAAAAATTGACGAGAAAATACAGGAAAATCAACGCATCCTGCGAACACATATTGACGAAACACACGAGCAATTGGATGCCAGAAAAAATGCGCAGGAAGAGAATTCAGACGCCTTCGAAAGGAAATAAAAGCCTTAAAAAAAGAAGTAGCTAAGCTACAAACTAACGACATAACAGCCAGCTCTATCAAAGTAAAAGCACTCCTATATGACGGCACCACTAACTTCCACGCATTCAAGCCACAATTTGATGTTGTTGCAACAAGAAATATGTGGGATGATGACGATAAAGCCGTCGCCTAAGTAATTTCCTTAAGAGGAGCAGCAGTGGAAATTATCCAGATAATCCCGGAAGAAAAAAGAACGGAAATCGCGGAAATTATGGATGCATTCGTAAGGAAATATGGTAGCAAACATGTGAAGGAGGTAAGCCATCTAGAGTTGTCTTCGCGCTGCCAGAAACTGAACGAAAGGATCCAAGATTACGCTAACGAAATCGAACGCCTGGCCAATCTCGCTTATATCGGTGTGTCCAACGACGTGCTGGAACGATTGAAAATCGACGCCTTTGTTAGAGGTCTTCATGACGCGGAGCTTAAAAAAACTATATGGACGTCACCTAAAACGACGTTTACGGAAACGCTTGGCTTCTTACACAAGAAGCAGCTAGTGTGCTATGGGCATCAAGCATGAAGGTGAGACGCACGGAAGTTACCAGCGAGAGCGATAAAGCGATACGACAGACAAGCCGAAGTGTTACAAGTTGTAGTACAACGACAGCAGAAACTCCAAACTCCGAAGCAATAGTGTGGGCCGCAGCTACCGAGGAGCTAAGGCTAAACAATCTATGGGTTGTCGAGCCGAGTAAAGAATGTACGAAATACAACATCATCATTGAGAAAGCGGCCGTATCATCGATCAACAATTTAATACCAGTACGGCTATTAAACCCAACCAGCGTTACAGCAAAAATTCACAAAGGTGACATTATAGCGCAATGCCAAAAAGCCGAATATGTAGTAAATCATCAAGCCGAAATTCCGAAAACATGCCCAATGGTATCCCCAGAGGCTGAAATTCTCATAAAAAGATGGACAAGCAGCAGAAGAAATATGCCAAAAAGTTTTTGCTGGGAAAGAGGTCCGTCTTCCCCGGCGGTACGGATTTAAATGGTCGTACCAATGCAGCGAAGCATATAATCAACACTGCAGGAGCTGATCCGATTCGGCAACGGCCTAGAAGAATACCACTGGCAAAAAGAGAAGTGGCAGACTTAATCAAAGACATGCAAGAGCGAAAAGTTATCGAACCATCGAATAGCCCTTGGTGTTCGCTAGTGGTTCTTGTTAAAAAAAAAGATGGGTCTACCAGATTTTGTGTAAATTACGGGAAGTTGAACGATGTGACCAAGAAAGATAGCTACCCTTTGCCTAGGATCGACGACACCTTAGACACCTTGTCAGGTTCGCAATGGTTCTCAACCTTAGATTTGAAGTGTGGGTACTGGCAGGTTGAGGTCGCCGAACATGACAACGAAAAGACCGCATTTTCCGCTGGCGACGGCTTATATCAGTTTACCATAATGCTGTTCGGATTATGCAATGCGCCTGCCACATTTGAGCGCCTAATGGACTGCGTGCTAAAAGGGCTGCACTGGAAGACATGCCTAGTGTACTTGGATGACATTATTGTCATGGGTAAAGATTTCAAGGAACACCTAAAAAATCTGGCAAATGTTTTTCACCGATTGCAGGCAGCAGGATTAAAATTGAGTATCGAAAAATGTATGTTCTTTGGGAAGGAAGTGACATATCTTGGGCACAAGGTCTCCAAGACGGGAATTCATACGGACGAAGAGAAAATCCGAGCAGTAAAAGATTGGCCACAACCAAACAATTTGCACGAAGTTCGCAATTCCCTAGGACTATGTACATACTACCGCAGATTCGTCGCCAGGTTCGCCACGGTTGTATGACCTTACAAAGAAAAATCAACCCTTTACATGGGGTGAGTCCCAAGAGCACGCGTTCACGCAGTTAAAAGAGCTGCTATGCGCAGCATCCAGTACCAGGAGAAAAATTTATACTGGATACCGATGCAAGCGCAGAAGGCTTGGGCAGTGTGCTCTACCAGCAAATTGACGGTAACGAAAAGGTCATAGCATATTACAGCAAGCGCCTACCTAAATCTGAGAGGAATTACTGTGTCACGCGACGAGAACTGCTGGCAATAACGCAATCTGTCAAGCACTTCCATAAATATCTGAATGGCCAACAATTTCACCTACGGACAGATCATGCTGCTCTGCGATGGTTACTCAACTTCAAAGAACCAGAAGAACAGCTAGCCAGGTGGATTGAAAAACTGCAAACCTACCAATTTTCGATTTCACACCGTAGCGGCACATCGCATGACAATGCCGATGCTATGTCCAGCCGACCATTCGACCCGCACTGCAAACACTACGTAAAAAACGAGCATAAAAGAGGTGTCGTCATCTGCCGAACTATCGTGGAGCCCAATGGCAGCTTTTCGAAGGAAGACACGCGCAGTGCCCAAATGGCTGACAAAGATTTAAACGCAATATTCAAGGCCTTAGAAAAGGAGGAGTGTCCTACCTGGGAAGAGATTTCAAGAGAAAGTCCGATTACGAAGGCGTATTGGGCTCAGTGGCAAAGCCTCACCGTTGAAAATGGATGCTTGTGGCGCATATGGCATAGTGAAGATGCTTCATGGGCTAAGAAATTACTGGCGGTCCCACAAGCGAGAACTCATGAAATTATAAGGGAATAGCACGATGGACCAAGCGGAGGGCATCTTGGCATAACAAAAACCCTGGAGAAGATCAAGGAAAATTTTTATTGGGTATCAAGGCATCAAGGATTCCGTAACTGTATGGATTCGCAACTGCGATCGATGCAGCAAATCAAGAGGCCCGAAAAGTAAGCCGCGAGGGCGCTTGCAACAGTATAACGTGGGTGCACCGTTCGAAAGACTCGCAATGGATATTGCCGAGCCATTTCCAGCCAGCAATGCAGGAAATAAATACGTACTGGTAGTCATTGATTACTACAGTAAATGGTCAGAAGTATACTCCATAGCTAACCAAGAAGCAAAGACAATAGCCAAAGTATTCGTCAATAATTGGGTTACGCGGTTTGGAACCCCCATCGAGCTGCATTCAGACCAAGGTAGGAACTTTGAATCTTCGACCTTTCAAGAGGTTTGCAAAATATTTGGCATTAATAAAACTAGAACGACTCCGTTGCATCCTCAGTCTGACGGAATGGTCGAAAGGTTTAATCAAACGCTCCAAGAACATCTGCGAAAAGTGATCGACGACGATCAGCAGGACTGGGATGAACACATACCCATCTTTTTAATACAGGCATACAGGTCGGCAGCGCACAACAACACTGCTCTACTCCCGGCGCAGATTTTGTTCGGGTCTAATCTGAGGCTACCAGCAGACTTAAAATTCGGGACACCGCCTAATGTCCAAAGGACCGAGACCGAATATGTTGCTAGATTGAGAGTGATATTGGATAACATGCACCGACAGGTTCGAAATAGAACGCAAATCGTTAGTGACAGGATGAAAGCAAGATGCGATCTGAGGGCTAACGCTGACGGATTTAAGGAAGAGGATTTAGTGCTATTGTACAATCTTTTACATAAAAAAGGTATGTCACCAAAACTGCGATGTAACTGGGAAGGTCCGTACAAAATCATCACAAGGATAAATGACGTGGTCTACCGAATACGAAAACATCCCGGAGGCAGAACTAGATTCAAAGTGGTACACCTGGACCGACTGACCGCATATCGAAACGACCTTGTTCGGGACGAACAAGATTAAGTGGAGGGTAGTGTCACGGAAATCCCAAATCTAGTCATTTTCTACAACTAAATGTACATTCGCGAGGCATCATGCCGCTGCAGACCGATGAAAGCGATTAGCGGAAGAGCAGACAAGTGCATATTCGCAGGCGCGTCATGCAGCTGCATGCCGATGAAAACGGTTACCAACAAAAGCAGGTTAACGAATTAAAAATCAAGTCACAAAATTAGGTGCTAGTAATATGATGGCAACAATGTATACAAATAGAATATTTGTGAAAGACAGCAGGGTAGAAAAAGAATATTTGCGTTAAGCAGTCGAGAGCATTGCCAAAAATAATTTGTAAATAATCTTACATTAAAAGAAATAAATTTGTAAATAAAAGAACTTTGAAGCGTATTTCTCTTGTACAAAAATATCCGCGATCCATTGATACAGACTGTATATTATAAAAGCGAATTTCATAACAGTATTTTATTTAATATATCATAACAAAATAGTCATATACAAACAATTTAATTCGCTCACCTATTCTTCCAATAATTCTAACTCTAATCCAAATCCTACACTGGAAAATGGTCGGTAAAGTGTCAAAGGCTTAAGAGTACTTATATCACATATTACAACAGACACTTTAAGAAGACAAAGATCACAGGTTATGCAGACAGTATTAAATCCAAACGCTGACTTGGTCATTGCCAGGGATCAACAAATAAAAGATAGACAGCAATAGAGGAGGACAACCTGAGCGATTCAGATAAAATTCCAGATGTTGTGATATGTTTAAAAATATTTTTCGAGACAGCCAGGGAAGTTTAACCCTTGGAAAGAAAGCTTGGATCGAATATTAGAAATTTACGAACCATTCAGTAAGAAAGAAGGGGGAATTCTAAGTATAATAAGAAAAAAATAAGAGGAAATACCGATATAGCCTTAAAGCCGTACAACACACTGCTAAATTGGTCTACGATATCACAATGTCTAGGATTAGGGTGACAAACGAGACCTGTCAACATTAGAGTACCAAACGGCGAATTTGTTGCAAGTGAACAAAATCCACAAATACTGCCAAAAAAGCTTACAACCATCTCTCTCTAATATTGAATAAACTAAGATACCTCGAGTTGGGAAATGAATCGCTTAGTTTCCTAACAAAATTCTATAGATATAAAAACTTTAAATACCTTCATAAGGGGGCTAAACTGCAATTTTCTCCGACTCTTACAAATAACAGAGCGCGCAGATCTATTGGAAACACTCTTCTTCTGCCTCAACTGGCAAATCATCGCTTTTGCGGAGATCACGCACATACTTGAAGAAGTCACTAACCTCCACAGATGCCTCCAAAACGGAACTTTGCGAAAAAACAGACGTCTTGGAATTAGTCCTCATACCGCAATCATGGCAATAGTTTCTTAATCGCACGGGCAATCATAACGCTAACAATCCTTAAAGGCTACCCCTACTAGCCCCAATCACGCCTCAAGTAACTTCCCAATATGTAAGTACGTAAATGCTTGTTACATAGCTAGATTAGAAAGTTTATCGATAAATCAGAAGGAAACTGCGGGCAAAATCATAAGCATGTAATCCAAAAGCTTTTCTGAAGGAAGATGAAATGTTTGTAAAATGTTGGAACAAGCCGATATGAAGGTACAATTAGACAGAAGTAACGTGTCCAAGAGGTTGAATTTTTTGGATATATTTTTGCACTTCTTGATATATGAATAAACCCAGAAGACTATTGGAAACTTCCCACCACCTCAAAAACTTAAGCAGCTTCGTACTCTTCTCGGTACGTCCGGTTTCTGCACGCGGGTTGGTATTGAAAATGGGCCAAATCAGAGCAAAAGCTCGTACAGCGCACAAAAAGCTACAAGTAATTAAATTTATTTTGCTTTTTTTTCATTTTTTTAGCGCTTGTTTATCATAAGGCAGAAAAGACCAAACGTTTAAAATTATTTTGTACACTCGTCAAATCAGGATATATTATCTGCCTAAAAATGGGTTAATTTTAAATGGATATGGAAGACACCACAATAAATTTTTTCTTTATTAAGAAAAAATTTATTATTATACCAGCGATATGGGTATCAAATAAAAGAACTTGAAAAGTAGAATGCATTGTGGTGGGTATGCGAAATTCGGTCCCAGCCGAATATAATTTCCTCACTTGTCTGTATTCTAGAACACAAAAATTATATCTTGTTTCTATAAAAAGGCAAATTTTTCAAGTGCGTATTAATGGGCAAGCAGACCCAAAACGTAACCTAATGTAGTACAAGTTTAATCCTTACATACAGCACTACAGCTTTCTGATCCCACTATATGCACAGAAAAACATTGTGGTCGTGAACTTTCCCCTTCGATGTGGATGGCTCTCTTGGACTAACCCACGACTTTTTGAGTTTGGGATTGTCTTAGTAGATCCACGTTTCATCGCCAGTCGCAACACGCCACAGAAAATTCTTCTTTTTGTGGCCTGGCAAACAACGAAACCGCGGTGGTGAAACGGTTTGAAATGGCGTTTTCAGTCATTTCGTACGGTAGCCGTTTTCCTTTCTTTTGGATTTTTTCTATTGTATGCAAAAGTCTACAAATACTTGACCGCGAAGCTGTTCGAAAGTTCTCATCAATAAGTCTCGAAATTTATTTTTTTCGAAGTTTTTTTTTTATTATTATATCGCTAATGCGAAGCCAATCAATTTGTGACAGTCGACACAAAAATTTCTTGCTCTTTATGCTACGAAATTTACGTTGAGGCCACATTTCTATCTTCCAGCGTACGAAAATAGGTTACTAATTCTACCATTATCTTCACTCAGGGAAGGTGGGTTTGGCTTATGCATTACTTTCTTGTTTAAGTTATCAAATGACTCGTCAGGTCTGCCAAATTTAGATTAACTCCAATGCTCCGATTCGTTTTTTTTTTTATTATAAACCCAATGGAAATGCACGTATGAACTTTTTACCCCACATGCCATGGGATGGAATGTTTGCACTGAATTAATTATCTACATGGTATAATCCCAGTTCATTGATTCAGTTAAGGATGCGCTGATATCGTACTGACCTTCGTTATTAGATATAAAATTGCTTATAAGTGCTCATTATTTCAGTATTATATGCAATTTTAACTAAACTAAGCTTTTAATATTAATGCATAGTTTAAGTCTACTTGAATTTAAACTGTAGCTGCACAATGTATGTGTAGCATAAATAAATAAAATAAATAAATCAATGATTAGATTTCACGGAAAACTAATTTCGTTTGTTTGCTTCAAACACATTAATTTTTTACAATTAATTGCGAAATAAACATGGTTTGGACTAGATAAATTTAAATACAATGCTTTGTTAAAAATCGGGTCAAACAATACTCATTTCATCAATCATATGTACAAGGTGAAATTTGCGCGATTTTATACGTCCTCGCGCAAAATAATCACATAAGAGCAGTATGTACGTTATAGACAAACAAGTTAAGGCGAATTTTCGGTTTTAAAACATTGGTCTATTTAACACGGACACATGAAGACACATTACGCTACTTATGTTTGATTTAGTTTAAGTAATCAACTGCATACATTAGGCAAGTTTTCGCCAGTTTCTCCGTCCCGTTTTTAAATATTTACAATGAACGCATCCAACGAAAATTTGGTTTGGATCGGAGAAGATCATAACGAACTTACGATGGTGCCAAAAAAAATCGTGGCGCTGTTAAAAGGCTGGTTGATTTAAACACAGTTTTGAGCGTTACGCAGCTAAAAGAATGTCCAGGCTAAGATTCTTGGTTGCCTCAGATTTTTCGAAGAAGAATAAAAGATTCCTTCCAGCGAAATCTTCCTTGGAGGAAAGTGAAATCGAAGGAACTGATGGATAACTAGACGGTAAGGTAATTACTCAATTAATCATAGTAAAAAGTCGCAAACAAATCAACAACAAACCATTCGTCGAATTTTCTTGGAAGAAAGCACAGCTCCTTCTTTCGCAGATTGCCGGAAAACAAAATTGCCGAAATTAAAAAAACGTAAATTCCTTAGCTTATATACAAATTGAACTGGCTTTGTTGTCGTGTGCGCAATAGTCATCATCAACAACCTTAAGTTAAATAATATTGAAAAACTTTAAGATTTCCCTCTTAGTGTTAAGGAGGGCAGTGCTGCAAATTTACATCAATTTGGTGACAAGCTTAATGCTTATAGCGAGTGCTGCAATCTGTGTGCATCCAGAAACAAGTTCCTAATGGTTTCTTGCTGCGCACGATTACTTCAAATTTTGATGCCCAATCCCGAGGGAAATGAGTCTTTTTTTGTTGATAAATTCCTATCACGATTTTTTATGAAACCATTTTGGGATAACAGATGTTGCAGGTTGGAAAATGTGGGGAGTTACCGGACAGATAAATTCACAAACCAGTCAACAGAAATGTTTCTTTGCTCACGCAAAAGTACTTTTGTTGCTGTTACTGTGCTTCTCAAAAGCACTCCATTACCGATCGTTCTCACTTTGAAAATTTAAGCGCATCACATCCGCACAAGAAAAAGATTGCAAATCGTTTCAATTCCCTAACAAACAAAACATTACATAGAATTGCGAAACCGGTCATTGCCTTTTTTATCCAGAAAAGTATCAATAACATATTATTGCACTTCGAAAATCTTGTCGTCGAATCTGCGCCAGGTTTGCCCATGTCTACAGAATAATCTGCCATATCTTCAACTTGGCAATCCACGCTGATTATTAGCTGCCGCTCTACCTACACCTGACACGCAATCTTTAAATGCGCTGTTTGCACAGCTACCATTTTTTGTATAGGATATGACGCTTTTATTGCAAATAAATCCGCCGATATATCCATACAGCCGAAATACGGAGATTATTCTACTTTAGTATCATCTGTCATCGTACCAGCTGTGACAGGTTATTAGCCGACTGTCAGCTCTAATGTAAACAACTGAAATATACCGACAAATGAGCGATAAATAGATTCCTTCCCCATTCGCTCGGCAACTCTGCATGAAATAAGACGCTTTCTTGCAGAAAATTCTTGAAAAATAAATTTTTTTTTCAACAAAAAAAAGAAAAAAAATTCTCCTTTTTTTTTTTTGTTTCTGAAAACTTTTGAAGTAGTGAAAATATATATAGTGAAGTTGCGGCATTTAAACAAAATCAACAAAGGCTTCGACGTCCTTGTGCTTCTCCGCAAATTGCGCAGCACTACCTGCTGTCTTCAACCTCATCCTGACAAGACTCACTTCGTCAACTCACCTGTACATTGGACATCAAGTAGCGGCGATTCCTGTCAAATTCTTAAAACTGCTTTAACTTACAAGGCTTTGTTCTTCTTTGTCTCTGTCGGTTCCACCAAAAACGGCTGATTTCCATATCCATTCTTTTCTCGGTAAGTCAGTTGATCCTTTTCTCTTGCCTTTAATCTAGCACGAAACCTAAAAGTCGCCCGCCCCTCAAGGGGGTGAGGCTCTCAAACATGTTATCAAACGATGATGATTTCGAAAATTTTGTTCGAATCACGCATAGCAAGGGTTCACTTAAAAGAAGAATCACAGCCCAGAACGAAGGTCTCAAAAAGATCATCTCTGATAAGAACAATTCATCTGTAAAAGACTTGACTGAGGATGTCAATATCACCTCCTTAAAGTCCCCGATCGCTCCCTCTAGGAATAAGCCTCCCAATAAAGACAGCTCGGTGAACAGTAACAATAATAGTAGTCCCATAAAAGGAAAGAGCTCTGACCCAACTAGTCCAAATCGTTATAGTGACGACACGACCGGTGAGTGCTACGTATTCAGTGAAGTATGCAACAATAACCTAGAGAAACCTTTTCGCCTTAACTCAGATTTATTTTTTTTCGAACACATCAAAGATCTCAAATTGGATGGTTTGATTAATATCAAAACCATCAGCAATGGCAAAGCCAAACTTGGTTTTGCCACTGCGGTTGATGCCAACAACTTTATAATAAACAATGATTTTGGTCCAAAGTCTTGCAAGGCCTACTTCCCTAGAATTTTCACAGAAAAATTTGGGATCGTAAAAAACATTCCACCTTCAATTAAGGAAGAGGACTTTCTCAACTCAGCTACCTCTGATATTGAAATCATTTCTGTTACAAGAATCCTCAGAAGAGACCCTGCAGACAGAGAAATGTTCATCCCAACAAACAGCCTAAAAATTGGTTTCAAGGGTAAACTAATTCCCAAGAGTATAAAATTCAACTATTGCAATATTCCAGTTGACTACTTCATTCCTTCCGTCAGGCTCTGCTATAATTGCGGTCGATTTGGTCACATCGCCAAATTCTGCAAAAGTAAGGAAAGCAGATGCCTGAACTGTGGCAAGTCACCGGCCTGTCCTACGGACTCATGCCTCTCAATCAAATGTCTAGATTGCGGGTCGCTGGACCACAACGTAACATTTCGAGAGTGTCCAAAAAGAAAGAAAGAGGAAAATTTAAAAAAAATTTTAACCATCCAGAATTTATCTTTTAGAGAATACAAAGAGAAATTCTCTAACAACCCATACAATTTACTTGAAAACTATGACGTAAACTTCCCAGCAATGAAGGACAGCAATGCTCCTAACAATATCAGAGACCCTACTATTGATATAAATAATATTTTAATTAACAAAAACTTCAATGCAGTTTTAAAAATTAAAACAAGTATTCCCAAGTCCTTGCACAGAATGTCTCTCAAAACGCCCTCGAGTCACAGTAACAAGTCGCAGGAGCCAAAAAAACCTACCCCGCCCCCTGAAAAGCATACTTTCGTCAATAAACATAAATCCACTGAAATGGAGATAATTCTGGAAAAGATTTTCAGGATTCTCTCCATCTCTTCTCAAGAAGACATGCTTAAAACCATCCAAACAGAAATAAGTTCCCTTAAATCAAAATTTGATCTTTTAAAACAAGGTACATCTGGATCGGCCCTATCATGTTCTAACATTTCTCATGACGTCCTTCCTACAGTATAACATACAAAGCTTCAGGCGTAATGCCCATTCTCTTGATTTTTTCATAAATTCCAACCGTACTGATTTGGCCATCTTGAGTGAAATCTTTCTGTCCGATGAAAAAATTTCCGATCTCAAAATCTCAAATTACAACTCCGCTTATAAATGTAGAAGTGACGGCTATGGAGGTGTTGCCATCCTTGCCAGAAAAGGCATATCCTTCAAACAAATCCCATTTAAATCGACTGCTGACATAGTCATTATCAAAACCTCTTGTCTAAAACCTAATATCGTCATTGCTGCTTGCTATTTCACGCCCAACATCCCCATTCAATCTTTCCGGGATGACTTTAATCGTCTCTGTGATATGCTCAATAGTTTCCACAATGTCATAATTGCAGGAGATTTCAATGCAAGACACCCTTGCTTTGGTGACTCCGTGTCAAACAATAAAGGCAAAGCCTTGCAAGAAATCATTAAAGCTAGTAACTTCTATTGTCTGAATGATAATTCACCAACCTATTTTCACTCTACGACCAACAATTGTGGTAGCGTGTTGGATCTTACTTTCACTAACGCAACCCATCTCACATTCAAACGGGAGGTTAAAGAAGAAATTTTCCTGGGAAACAGCCACCACCTTCCTATTCTCTTTAATGCCACCTCTATTACCTCGTACAAGATAAATGACTTTATCTCGAGGAAAAAACTCCTAAATAATCTTATTCACGTATGTCTTGAGCCACAGGTCGAATCTATCCAGTGCTCATTTCAACAAGAAATAATTAACGCCAAATCCGACATCCAAATCTCGAATTCCTACACACCAAAACCTTGGTGGAACGAGCTGCTCACTTCACAATTCCGTAGATTACAGGCTGCTAAACAAAAATTTTCCAAATACCCCAATATTTCGAATTTTGAAGATTTCAAGTTATCACAAAAAGAATGGAAGAAATCGATTAGAAAAGCCAAAAGATGCCATCGAGCCCTCGTTATCGAAGAACTATGCTCAAATAGCAATACAAAGCCATTCTGGAAATTTTTAAATGGTCATCGCACCACAAAAAAGAAATGCAAGCACCCCATTTGGGATGATCTCAACAACAAATCCTACCTTGAATGGCTGAAAGCTCAAGTTCCCTCGACATGTGGTCTCCAAACCTCCTTACTTAACTCTCGGATGGAAAACATCTCTCCATTCTCCCTTGATGAACTCATGCACGTCCTTAAGTCGAAAAAGAAGTCCACAGCAGCAGGCCATGACGGAATCAAATATGAAATGATAAAGGTCCTTCCCATGCCAAGCCTTCTAACCCTGCTATCTGCTATAAATGAGCGCTGGATGACCAACTCGTTTCCCCCCGTTTGGCGTACAATTAAAATAGTGCCCATTCCTAAACCCGGAAAAGATCTTGAAATATTCACCAACTTCAGACCCATATCCCTCTTGCCTGTTCTTCTAAAAATTACCAACCAAATGATTAAAGAAAGACTAACAAAATTCCTGAATCACTCACACCTTCTCCCGTCAAGGTCCTTTGCTTACCAAAAAAATATCTCCACCGGTATGTGCCTTAATGAAGTCCTTTTCACAATGAAAAAGCAAATGGGAACCAGGTAGTCATGCTTTGCTTAGACATTAATAAAGCTTACGACTGTGTAAACTTAGCGAAACTGGACCAAATTCTATCTGATTTTAAAATCCCGACACAAAATAGGCATTGGGTTCTCAACTTTCTTTCCTCGAGAACTCTCGCATTAGATTCACATACAGTCGAAGTTTGTGGAGGCTTACCTCAAGGTAGCTGTCTCAGCCCAGTTCTCTTCAATTTATACACAGCCGGTTTACATCAATTACAGGACAATTCTACCCATTTCAATATGCTGACGATTTCCTCATCATCACTGCTGGAAAATCATTAATGGAAGCAGTCCGTAACCTGGACACTAAAGCCAATCTTTTTCACAAACTTTGTGCAGGCTTAAATCTAACTTTCAACCCGGAAAAATCAAAAGTCGTTCGCTTTGCTAAGGGTCCCAAAAAAATTTTTTACATTACAATCAATGGTATAAAAATCAGTCCGTCTTCCTCTTTTAAATTTTTGGGCAGAATAATCAACTCAAGTTTAACCACGCATGAGCATTACAAGGATAGCCTCGAAAATTGCAACACAGGCTCAAATGTCATCAAACTTCTGACCAACATTCACACCGGACTCCCACCTAGGAAAGCATTAAACGTTTACAAATCTATTGTTAGATCCAAAATTGAATATCCCTACTCTACATCGTGTAACGCTCCTGCGTATACATTAAAAAAAATACAAACCTTTCAACACTCAATCCTAAGACGTTGTACCGGTTTGTCCCCCTCAACACCAACATCAATTTTACGTTCCATCTCTTATGAACTCCCCGTTGCTAAGAGAATTTATCTTGTAACTGCAAAAGAACTTCTCAAGATAAAAATCTTCAAACCTGCCTTCTTTGACGAGGTCGCTTCCAGACACAATCATGTCATCAGTAGTTACTCTAACTGCTTCAAAAAATTCAGTAACATCTTCAATAAAGTTAACTCAATACCCTCCTGGAATAATATTATTCATGATAAATGCGTAGTTGAATTAAACTTACTTAATTCAATCACCAACTCAAAAAAAAATCGATCAGGGTCTTGTCTTCGAATCGCTTGTCTGCAAAAACTTAACCACTTCGTCGAAAATAACTTCAAAATATACGCAACGGATGGATCTATCAATTCGGACATCTCTAGTTTTTCAATTATTGAATACCCAAACTTACTTATAGGAAAATTTAAAGTTCTACAAGAACTATCATCCACTTTCATTGAACTTCTGGCCATCAGACAAGCAATCATCCACGCATCTGAAATTAAGCTGAAAAAATTTGTAGTTTTCTCTGACAGCAAATCTGCTCTAATTTTAATCAAGAACAAAGACCCATTCAATAAGTATGTCTTCGATATCTACAACCTTTTAAAAGACACAAGTATTGAAATTTGCCACATCATCTGGATCCCAGGTCACTGCGGTTTTAGTATCAATGCAAAAGCTGACTTCCATGCTCGTCAAGCTAGGTTCGATGGTACAGTTTTGTCCATAAACTACCCCCCCAGCGAAGCTTTTCTGCTAGTCAAAAAACTCATCATAAAAGAATGGAAAGATGGGTATCATGTTTAAGCTAGAGAAAAAAGTGACCGGCTGTTCTACAAAATTTACCCTTTTTTGACACCCACGCTTCTACCTAAAGGAAAATTCACAACATGGGAATTTAAAGTTCTTCACCGTCTTATGAGTAATCACACCTACGACAAGGTCTATTTTAAAATGATCAAAGTCTCCTCCTCTGACATCTGTGAGGATTGCAATATTACTGAGTCTGCCGAGCACCTTATTTTTGAGTGCAGGAGGTTTGACATCCTTAGACAATCTTTCAGTATATTTAACCTGTATAACAATCTATATGAAATTTTTCGTGCTGGTAACTTTAGGCATTTGAAGCAACTGACTGCCTTTATCAAATCAGCTGAGTTTTCATTCTAATTTTACATTTAGTATTTCTATTACAATCACGAATCGCCTACACTTTTTCTTTTATCGGCATTATTAGCCGGATCTTGACAGTACAGTAACAAGGACGGTGATTTATGGATTGACAGCGGAACAGAGCCTCTCATTGCGAACACTCTGCCACATCAGTCTACCTATGCTTAAATTTTTTCATCAATCGCTCTCAACTTCGTTTCTGGATTATGGATCTAACATTAACTTAACTGGTCCAATCCATCTCTAAACAAACAAAAAAAAAAAAAAAAAAAAAAAAAAAAATAGATTCCTTATTATACAAACGTGTAGACGTTCTAAGCGATACCGGCTGGCTTGGTGGATGAACAGTCATCGGTGATGGATTTCCTACTTGAAATTCATGGTTATTAACTGTAAACGTCAATTCCATTAAGCATAAAGAAAATATGCTCGTTAAATCTTTTTGGAAAGTGGAAAGCAAATATAATGAAGCTCGTTCTGCTACAAGTGCAGACATCAAATTCGACCGTGAGATATCTCAGGAAAATCGGCTAGAATTGCGTGGGGATATATCCGGATATACTTCTATGTTCGAATATTTGGGAAAATGGATCCGATTTTACCATTTTATCAACCGCTTCGTTGTACAATTGGTTGCCAATACTATACTTCGTTTTGAAAAATGCAATGCATTTTTGAACAAGTTCATATGTTTAGTTTTGAAATTTGCACGAAGTCCTGGTCCTTACACGCCATTTAGTTTGATGTTCTGTTGATTCGCAGATACATTTTGCAGCAGAAAAAAGAGCAAACAACAATATAGGTAACAAGTAACCTTCATTTCCTTGCGCCATTTATTGACTGATCAAATATAATTTGTGGGACATTTGAAAACTCAACTTTGGACTTTAATACTCGATATTCCATCAAATTACCAAAAAGTCATTCGTTTAGTAAGGCGCTATTCACGCGCTATCATGCAGTACCATGCCACAATCCTGCAACAATATTCAACCCTTGGTGGGTGAAAAGCTTTCAACAGCATAATCTCGATATGCGTCCAGTGTTTCTGTCTAAAACCAAAATGACTCAACATATCATCAATAATTTTCCTCGTAATTGCATACACCCTAACAAAACTTTTCGCATTACCGCAAGCAATTTCACTACAAGTCGGATATGAGAAATGGTGAATAAAAAACTACATTTTCATTCTTGTTCGTTTATCAACACAGACTTCTTACTTAAAAGTTGTTCCTGGCATATCTACACATTTTTAACTGCTGTAGAGCGTTTCGTCTGAATCATAGGAAAGCCAAAATAACCTGGTCAGACAATGCTATAAATTTCACGTGCATCAGGTATTAGCAAAATTAAAACCCCTGTTTTTAAGACTGTCTCATTTGCAAATATTCCACCAGCAGTGTCCTGACGACGGAATTGAACAGAAATTTCTTCCCGCAAGATCTGCGCATTTTAATAGTCTATGCGAAGGAGTGATAAAAACTGTACTGTTGGACTGTAAAGGCTAACTATAGGTGAGCTGCACACATTAGTCTGCGAAATATCTTCGAGTTTAGATTGCAGGCTATTATACCGGCTTTCAGAGAATCGGCAAAACTTAGAGATCCTAGGCTCAAATATTGAAAAGTTTCGTACTCATTTCTATGTGACTTAAATGATATCAACATAGGTTGTTTGAGTAGGTGGCAAGGATTCTGCCACATGCTACAAATTTCTTCGAAAAAATACGAGAATTAGTATCCCTCTCTTCCTTAAAATGTGGTCAATGTGGCGTTTCGCCACTTTCAACATTTCAGCGGGGAAGGCTTAATGTTTCTCTAATTTTTATATTTAGGAATAAGTTGGTGATGTCAGCAATGTATAACGACAGGATACTTATATTGGTTGAAATTCACGTTATGATCAACAAATAAATAGAATAATAATATCAATCTACTAAGCTGTAAAAATTTTCCATGTCTTTTTTGAAACTAACTTTAGATCATTTAGAAGGTTAGGTACAGACTGTTAAATATGATACACTACATGATGTCATATATCTTTGACAACCCTCGCCACAAATGGCCAAAATGGAATTTTCAGTCAATTCGTACGATAGCCATTCTTACCGCTATTGCTGATATTTTCTCCCAACAGTACATCGTCTAATATATTCGATTGATGCCGGTAGACATCTGCAGTAAGAGTTTTTATGTTTTTAGCGGTTTATAATACACTAGCTTGCTGATCGTACCATGTGCATAGCAAAACTTTGTGACCATAAGTATTCCCCTTGAGTGTTGATATGGATGGCTCTCCTGAGCCAATGCATGACTTTTTGGGCTTGGGATTATAATAGTAGATCTACTTCTATTCGCCAGTCACAATACGCCGCAAAAAGCTCTTATTTTTTTGTCTGGCAAGCAGCGAAAGCGAATGAAAGTGATGAATGTCAAAAATGCAGTTTTAAGGGTTCCATGATTACCATCTTTATACAATGAATAGCTCAATAGTATTTCACGGAAAACTACTATTTTATGTAGAGAAAGGTCAAAATCACTGAATTTAACGTGTACACCGGTGTTTGGCGCTACTTTATCACTTTTACCTATGGAAATCGTTAATCAACATTAATGCAAGCGCCTAAAACTTCACGCTAATTTCTTAATATATCAAATAGTATTAAAAATTTGTAGGACAATGTGTTTCGACAGCCATCCTGAATACATTGGCAGTACACGTTCGTGTCTAAGACTGCAAAGTATATATTCATTATTTAATTTCACATATCGATATTGAAAATTAGCCCATGGGTTGTCAATTATTAAAAAAATGCAACAATTTAAAAAATTTAATTATTGCGTTTCATAATGTGAAGTAGTTACAAATTCTAGAACGAATCTTCATATATTATGAGAATGATCCTGATTGAGTCATTGGCCACGCACACATGGACATTTAACCAAACACTACAATGATCGATATCGTATGCTTTCGTTAACACTTCGTTAACTTTCTTAAATACTTTCGATAGTTTTTTTTTTCAATTAAATTATGAACAACTGGTTATTTTAATTATTGTAATTAGTTTGGGTGAATTTTTCCCTTTAAATATAAAAGAAGAAGATTTAATAAGTAATAATCTAATCGAACAAAAGTACAGTAGTGAACGGTGTAAATAATTTTTAACCATCGTTTATAAACATATAAAAAATAAACATACCTTGGGATAAATTGCGACTTAAGGAGTCCATACTACCGCTTAAGCCAATTTGTGCACCACGTTCAACCGAATTCAGATCGGCTATACTTTCGTTGGGCTGCAGACTACGTGATATATCAAAAACGCTTTTCTGCGCCGAACATTCATCGCCCAATATCTGTGAATAGTCCAACCCATTCGGTATGCGTAGGATAGCCACAGATAAGTACATATCCAATGCCTATAAATTCATTCATATGTTAAATCTTTCTCGTTTCTACTACTTGTATTTATATTTAATTTACCTTATGCATTACATTGAAATATTGAATTAAATCTTTGCGGTCGCAAGTCGACCAATCCGACTTGTAGCCCATTAATAATATATTTGGTTTTAGTTTTCCAATACCAGAAGCCTACAGTGGAATTAAAATAATTAATCGGTTTTAGCGATTGAAAGTGTTAAGACAAAGTGTTTATCTTTACAAGTTTTTAATGACAAAGCTGACTTTACATTCTTTAGCTAAGCCGAAGGTAGCAGTTCCATATTTTAACTGCCCATGCCCTCAAGCAAAGCAAATTTGTACAATGAAAATTCATTAAAGATTTTTCTCAGGAGCAGATTAGATAAAATGTCCAGACTGTTACACCTTCCCTTTCAAATTCGATTCATTACAAATTCATCCCAAGTATAACCCTTAACAAATGCTTACTAACAGCTAGTCTTTATAAAATTTCCGCAAATTCATGTTATTTCCACGTTTAAATATCTACGTTTTCAGAAGTGTTTTAATATATCCATCGACGTTACATCAATCCCGTTACTGGGGATCTAGTCCTTTATGCTGTTGTCTGATGCTAAACTTTTTAAAATAAAAAAATTTTTCACAATTTTTTTTTTTCTCGACACAAAATTTCGTAAAACTCTTAGATATCGCCATTCATTTGTTTTTTTTATGCAACACTCAAAAGAACTTGAAATAGACGGGCTTGCTTACCCGTTTGTCCATCTTGTTTTCTTTTGTTTAATCTACAAGCCATAATTTTTGAGATATTTTGGAGAAATTTGATAGTTAGTTTTACATCAAGAGCGAACAATATTAAGAATGGTTCAGATCGGCGCATCTTTCTAACCACTTCCCATATAAAGGCTTATTTTGAAGTGTTGTTGAATGAAAAACTGTAGAGTGGTACAGGGTATTTAATGTAATATGGGTGGTGTGGGGTATTTTTTTTTTATATTTTTTTTTTTATTTTACCCATTTATACATGAAATTCATAAAAAGAAAATTGCAGTCGAATTCAGTGCATCCTAAGAGAAAATCTTATACTAATTATTTTAAAACTAGTATACAATGAAAAGGAAGAAAAAAGAAGAATAATAATAACAAAGTAAGTTTAAAAATAAACTAAAAAGTTAAAAATAAAAGTTCATGTACAAATAAATAAAAAGAGAGAAAGAAACATAAAAAAATAAAAAAAAAAACAAGTACACAGCTAGCACAGAAGCACAACCGCAACACGAACTGATCCAGGTTGCAAGTGAACCCCTAAACCATTGCAAACACAATAAGCTTGACAACCAACACGTTAACAACACAATATTATTTTAAATGAAAATTAAGATATTAAGAATGAAATGTTAATTTAAGTACGACATAGGTAAACCGCGCATATTAAGCAAAGTTGCTTTAATAGACTTTAAAGAGTCTGATAATGAGAATAAGTGATAGACATCATTTAGATTTCTGCGACCACACAACAGAGGCATACTCAAGTATAGGTCTAACCAAACACATTTACAGCCTTTTCGTAATATAAGGATCATCAAGCTCTTTGGGCCACCTCCTTAAAAAACCAAGCGCGGACCTAACTTTGCTTAACGAGAGCTCAATATGCAAGTTAAAACGTAAGCTATGGTCAAATAGTACGCCTAGATCTGTGAACAAAACGACGTCCTCCAACTTGTGCGAATCAATGAAATACTGAGTAATGAATGACTTCTTTCTTGAGAAAGAAAGCTTCTTACATTTATTTATAATTTGAGAAGGTTCAAAGAACATCATGCAACCAAATTATTCAAGCCACTTTGAAGCTGATGTGATTAGGATTTTACGGAAATGGAAGAAAACAGTTTCACATGATCACGCACATCACATTAAAATCTCGCTCGATTTAATCACCGAGAGCAAATCATTAATGTATAAATTAAATAAAATGGGTCCTAAGTGGCTGCCTTGAGGTACGCCGCCAGACGTCACGGAAAATTTATCCAAGGTAATGAAGTTAAACGAAACCCTGAATGATCTATTGCGCAGATAAGAGCTTAACCATTTCAATAAATAGAAAGGAAAGCAAGGGGCTTGGAGTTTAAAGATAAGTAAGTTATGGTTAATCATATCAAACGCTTTGCTAGAATCAATGTATATGACATCAGTGCGAGAGCCAATAGAAGCAGCCTTGAAAACATGAGAAGTAAACTCTAACAGTTTGGTAGATCTTCCTTTTCGAAAGCCATGTTGGAGAGGAGAAACATACGATTTGATGGCAAAGGCCATATGCTGAGTCACCACTCGCTCGAACAGTTTAGACAAGACACTCAACTTGGCAATGCCTCTGTAGTTCTCTACAAGTTGTCTCCTTCCACTTTTGTGAATAGGAATAAGGAAACAAGTCTTCCAAAGTAAAGGGAAAGCACCTAAGCTCAAGGACTTGTTAAAAATCTTTGAAAAATCCAGGCGCACAATTATATTTTAGAGAGCTCTACCCTTCAAAAACGTGGTATTCAGAAACAACCAAATTAGATATTGAAACCAAATTAGTAATCGGATATAACGCATCTTGTCATGCCAGGGCAATGAACACTTGTATGAAATGAAATTTTTGATGCATTTTTTTGTCTATGAACCAAAAAAATGGTAACTTTTGACAAACTTAAGAAAGTATAATATACTCAGTATAGGGTATTAAGGAAACGTTCCAATCCGAAAAAGAAAAAAATCGAGTAATTAAAGATGAAGATAGGTAAGTAGCGCATGTTAATGAAAATTCTTCACTATTAACCATTTTATAATCAGCAATAAACGTCGGCATATATATTGAAGGAGATTTCCATTTGCGTTTTAGGCACTTACCATCATTAAAGCTCTCGAGCCAGATTCAAAGTCTTCACCATCAACCAGCGAATAGAAACCTTTGACACGATGTCTGCGAAACCAAGCAGTTGCTCGTTCTTGTAAATAACTTCGATATCGTTGAGCATTCGAACCACGCAATACATGACCGCATACTAAAAGTGATAAGTTTTTTGTTAGCATATAGGCAAAATCCACTAGTATAGGACGCGTATTTGGTAAACCAGATAGTACTAAAATTTGCGGCCGATAATTTTTAACGTGCTCTTCTACATTGTTCAGCTGTTGCACTGATATTAAAGCGTTTTTATATGTTTGTGCTTGAGTGGTGGAACCCCAATTAACATCTGGCTTGCGATAAGCAACGATTAAGTACAGAGCCAATACTACAGCGAACGTAATTAAAGCCGTAGCCCATGATATTAGGAACATGACAGCCACGCACAATATGGCACCCACAAGGCTTAACCACATATTGTAATACTATACATAAAAAAAGTTAAATTGAAAGATAGCAACAAAATAAAAAATGCGGTTAATTTACGATAGCTTGCATACCTTAAACGTGGGTCGCCAACCAACTGGCTTGGCTAGGCTGGCATGAAATGTGCTAAAATTAATTAACATATAAGCGGCCAAAAAGAAATTAGATATCAGTGGTGCTATAAGGTTCAGTTCACCAATTAAAATAAAACTGAAACGATAAATAAGCAGAAATTAAAATTATTTCTTTCCACTAAAGAAGAAAAACAACACTTACGCCACTGCAATAATAAATGTTAGCACATAACCTCGTACTGGCTCGTTATTTTTACCAAAACCTTTAGCGAACCAAACAATTTTCGGATATAGTTGATCTTTACAAAGAGCCTTTGCGATTAAAATCATTTTAAAGACCTAATAAATAACGTGATAATGCTGATTTTGTTTTGCAAAACGTACCTGAAAAACTTTAGGAGCCGACACCAAGCTAGCCAAAGCTGAGGAAAGCGTGGCAGCAAAACAGCCAGCGTAAATAAGTGGACCAAAACCAGACACCAATTCGATAACTTGAAATGAGTTTTGCAAACCATAGTTGCACTCACCTGCGATAGGCGAGCATTAATATATGAAAGCTTGTAAAATTTAACAACATAAACTACCTGGAGTGCAAATTAGGAATTCGTACGAACTATTAAAGGCATCGGTTGTATTGCCGGTGGCATCACGGGCAACAGCAGCGCCGGCCATCAAAACCATAATCAAATAAGTAGCTGTTGTAATAAATATGGCTAATAGAGTTCCCTTAGGTATAGATTTTTGAGGATCCTAACAAAAGATCATTCACGAAGTCAGTGTTCGAATCGAAAATGAGAAGAACTAAATGAGTTTAACCTTTAAATCTCCAGATATATTGGCGCCAGCCAAAATGCCAGTAGCAGCCGGAAAGAATATAGCAAAAACCGAAAAAAAATCATGTTGTATTCCTTTTTCCAAGCGATAGTCAGCAAAAAAGTTATTTTTAAACAAAGTCACTGAAAAAATAAATTTTCAGATAGAACGAAATAAAATAATAACAATAACCAAAAAGCAAGAAAGAATCTTACAGCCACGGTCCATCCTACACCACCTCGCTTAATGCAATTACTCATATAACGATCCTTCAAAATACGGTGTTATATGACAACTGATTCGATCCAAACCATTTTCAGTACTGCTCCTTGAGACCAAACCCATCGATGTACCAATTTCAAAATAAGAACACGGACAGACAGGCAAGTTTAAATCTATTCGAAATCACTGGGTTTAAATCGATTCAAATTCTGGGCATTGTATACATCCCCGTAAACTTAATATACCCTTAAGTGGTGTAGGTTACAATAATTTTCGTATTACCGTTATAACCAAGAAAGCCTTTAGAACGTTCCAATTCACTTTTCGGTCCAATTAAACTGCCAATCATGAAATCCGCGATAGCTACCAGCAATATAATTAACAAGCCAATTTGCGCCTATAAATGCACAACGAATCATGTCAAAGCCAAACTTATGATAGCATAATATAAGAAGTTGTATACCTTAGCCTCCCATTCCATGCCAACTACCACAATCACTAGCAATATCAATATGGTAACGCTGCCAATAATGCGGACGTCTTGAATACCGCCGTCGACAATGTTAACATCAAATGAACGCAATAAATCTGACATTGATTCGCAAAAGCCCACAACATACATTGCACACGCTACAGCATTAGCCAACGAGAATATTAAGCCAATAGAACCTCCAAATTCTGGCCCCAAGGAACGCGATATCATATAATAGGTCCCGCCTAAAAATATGTATGTATATACAGATATATGTATGACAATAATACAGAAATCTGCAGAATTCCTGTCGGTATAAGATTTTGGCATTACTTTTTTAAGATTTACATAATTTTCCGTTTCGGGATACCTACCTTCTTGTGCAGCCACGTATCGAAGGTATATAACTCGTATTTATTAAAAAAAATTGTGAATAAAATATTCCTAACATAACTTTTTCCTTGAACTTATACAAGATCTTCACTTGCTAAGATGATTAAATCTGACCTAATTCGGAGATTTTTATCTAAATGCACGGGAAAGCTCAGCTGCTCGTAGGTGAGGACAGTGTATGCACTTTGTAGTTCTGTAGTTCTGGACGCACTTGAGCATAAACGTAATGCCGACTATAACGTACTTATGTAAGATCTTTAATAGTTCCATTCGGTTTTCCTGGTGTTCTTCTTGGAATTTGTTCTCACATCACGTTGGCGCCCTTTGCAAAAATTTCTCCCCTTTTCGTCACATTTAAGTCTTATTGAAACTATACTCCCTATTTCTCCTCTACTCTGCCTAATATGTTTTTGAAATTATCACCGTGGTTTTCCCCACAGAGGATATCCCAAAAATAGTTGGTTGATATTGCATTAGATATAAAAAGTTCCGCAAGATAGAAAAGCAGTAATTGAGGTTTTTTCCTTTAATAGAGCAATTCGTCAGGTTTTCCTTCAACACCTCGATATTTTCGACGATTATGAGTAACGTTAACGTTGTTGAAACTCGGATGGGTACCAATGATTTATTATATAATAATTTACAAACTTGCTGACAGTTACTGTGTGGTAAGGATTACTTTTGACTGTAACGGTCTAATGCCTTAAAGGAATTAGTCACTTACAACGACGTATTGAATGAGAATGGGACTGCGTGGTTTATGTGAGATTTCGCACGGCAGACACGGTAGACAAAGGTGGCTAGTACGCGACCAAGCCAAAATTGGTTTTCGTTGTTAGAAGCAACGTGGAATAAAAATCATCAATTGTCTTAAAATGGATAATGATTTTCTTGGTTCTTCAAGCCATGCGAAATTGAATGTTCATAGATCCTTAGGTGAAATAATCCTCCTCGCTGTTCGCTTAATACGATTGTGTAAGAGCGCGCAAATAAGCGTAAATGCACATAAAGTTTCCTGATTTGAACGCGGAGTTTGGTAAACAATTTGGATAATTTGTAATTTGTTAACGCGTATGCTATTTTATGATTAAGTACCATAGTTTAATAATTTAAAAGATCAAAGGAAGTAAAGATTATTGCCCCAAGGCAATCAAACGAAAGTTCGAACTTTTCAAAAATTCTATTGGATATCAATAACGTAACTTCGTAATTATGTACTTACCTCCTTTGATGACGCCATTCGTACTAATCGCTGACATTGACAATGCTGTAATACTGGTAACAACTGTCGTGGTCAGTATTAACACAAAAGCCTCGAGAATACCAGCTTGTCCAACAACCCAACTAAGACGTAAAAATAGCATAACGCCCCATATATTAAGCAGGCAACGCACTAGTACACCCTTAATCCAGCCAAATTTAATCATACCATTCAACATGCTATTTGGAGCATCCAGATCGGAATTGCGGCGGTTTAAACTATGAGTATTCTATGGAAAGGATACACTGTTATTGAAGTTAGTTTTTAAAAAAGAACGCGTGCAGATTACTGAAAACGGAAGGAAAAACTATTTTCACATGCAGGCGAGCTCTTGGAATTTGACTTTCAACTATAGTCGGGGGTTGAAGACGTCTTAAGGTTTTTTTTTTGATTGTGGAAGTATTAGATAGCATTGAAGACCGATTTTACACAACTTTTTACTGTAAGCATAAACGCTTAGGTCTTAAAAACATTGTATTGATGTCCAGGGCTTTATTCCGAACCGCGGAATATAACCATTGGTGGTCATATTTACTTCAAAACTCAATTTGGGAAATTTTACTAACAATATATGGTATATATCACCTATTTTATATTAACTTTCGCAGTCTTTTATATTAAATGTTGAATTATGAGATTTGTAAAATCCAAACGGCAGACGTAAATGTCTAGGGGTTGATTGAAAATATTGTTGCGAAAATCAGACGTTTGTTAAAATTAGTCTTAGTGAAAACTGCCTAATTTCATAGAAAGCAAAATTTCGCAAAATATTGAGAAAATCCAATAGGTGAAAGGATTAACAAAAATATCAGAGATCTAGTATTGATGGCTGGTTCTAATAAGTCTTGTAAATAGAAAATTTTCTGAAGGTGAGAAAAATCGAATTGTAACATTCGAGGAAACAAGCCGATTAAATGGGCTGAAGAAAATGAAGTGTTTTCAAAAGTAAAATTGTAACCTCTGCAAATAATTTCTTCGTAAATAGTTAAGTGCTACGAATCTACTATGAGGAATTTTGAGAAAACGCATGATATTGAAAAAAGCACTTTACGTATCAATATGGTTACGAAAATCATAAATGAGGAAAGGAGTATCTGATTTCTTAAGGTACAGAATGCCTAAAATGTGAAAATCAATTACAGAGTCATGATGCTTTCCGCATCTTTATTGCCGGCAAGATGAAAGACAATTCGCAGGACATTTAGCAAACAAAAGGGAAAAACATGAAAATGTTACAAAAACATGACTGATTTTTAAAAGCGTAAATACGTGAAGCATTTAAGGACGACAAACAAAGTCGAGTCAAAAGATTTGAATCATGAAATTCAAACGGATACAATGACAAAAAGCACTAAAACATTGTAAATATAAGTTCTGTAAATAGATCATTTGTCAATGTATTTTCTAAGAATTGTAAATACTAAGCTATCCTAAAAACCATAAGCCAGAGGTAGGAACTTAATCCCAAAAGTATTTGGACCAATACGAAAAATCGCAAAGAACGGACTTTCACTTTACCATATTAAACGTTATAATATCTCCAATGCTTATTTGAAAATGAGAACAGCATTTCTTCCTTTTTCTCTAGCCAACAGTAAAGTACACGCGTTGCAAAAATGCTTCGGAAAATTTTGAGTAAAAAAGTTTTCACTTTTCTTAATGCTCTGCGGTCTAAGAAAAATGAATTGCTCCAATTTTACTGTCAATTAAAAGAAAGATGATAGGCCAGTCAACAATTCTTGAACAACATTTTTGTCTTGTTATAGGAAATATATGTAGAAAAGTTTTCAGATCGATTCCTATTGTAGCTTGCAGATTGTTCAAAAGATAAAAATGAAACTTTTGAAAACATCTTCGCAATCGGACTGAAACATTTTTGAACTTTATGCAACCAAACCTCTTCTAGCTACCTCTCTATTATGAACAAATTGCGTAATTACAAATAAACATATACGATAACACTGTTTCTACGGAAGTACACACCAGTAATCTATTTCGCACGGATATAATTTCATATATGCATTATCATTCCCTATATTTTAAGCAACAGAAAAATGGCATTCCGGTAATGCGCCCATACTAATCTGCACGTTGAATATATAACATACTATATTCTAGATTTGCTGTCAAAGAATATTTCCTTGTCATATGAAAACATAATGAAAAGAATAACCAAAGATTCCGTTTTAATTTGCATATTGAACTCTCTTTAAGTAAAGCTAATTTTGCGCTAGATTTCATTAAGAGATGATGATCCAAAGAGCTTAAGGCTCCAAAAAAAAAACAGGTTATACATGTGCTTAGTTACAGCAATAACTGAGTGTGCCTCTGTGGTGTGGTCTCGTTCCTATAGGTGTTATGTAGATTCTATTAAATTCGTTCAGGAGCAATTCTTGCTGTTTGCGCTTAGGAATTTGAATCGAGACCCACTCGTCTCTCTATCTTTTTATGAAAATAGATTGCTTCTGTTCTGTTTACTATCATGTGAGAAAGGTAGATTTACTTTTGGTGTTTCCGTCTCTAATTAAATTAGTAAATGGTACTATCGATTCGCTCACATCACTTGGTAAGATAATCTTTAATGTGCCTAACCGCTTCTCTAGGCAGTTTATTTTTATTAAGTTTAACCAATGTAAATATAATTATGAGCTGTTCAAACCGTTCAGATTTGTTTGCAGAAACTTATTCAGAGATTTATTGTAGTTGATTTTCATGTGTAAGTAAATGAATAAATAAAAAAAAAAGGAAAGTTAAGATCATTCCAATATGGCGGGTAAACAGATTGTTTTAGCTGACTTTCATATCACATTTACGCTTTGGTTTGTAACACTCAGAAATTGGCCTTGTAGAGCATACCCATCTTCCATGAGTATAAAATTCGATTTAAATATGTTTCTCTATGATTGTGCATTGCCTTCTTTTCGTGTGTCGAAAAAATTAAGAAAGAAAGCTGAAGCTTGGCGCACACAAAATTAGTCGAAAGCCACAACTTAGGGTTAAAAACGGACTCATTCATCAACTTGCACTTAATAGACATAGCTCACAATTCATACTAACTCCTGGTCTAGACTTCAGTGCAACCGTTCAAGAGGACAAAATTTAACTTTAGACGTATGAGTTATGTTAAAATAGAATCTAGTGTAAAATATTTACCATGGTAAATTAAAAGACACGTATAAAAATCGTCGTAATCGATCAAGTAGTAGCACTAGCCTTTAATGCGGTATTTGGTGACAGTAAAATATTGATATATTACATAAAGGTTTGTTCTACGACGAATGTCACAGTTGAAATTAAGTGGATATATTAGGTGCTTGCAATAATTTCGGACAGCGACATCTCCAGGTAGAAGTGCTAAAGAAATGAGAAACACCAGTGAACATAACGATTAAATTCAACGATTTTGACCTTTCTTTACTTAAAATAATAGTTTTCAATTTGGCATTATAGAGGTATACAGTGTATACAGACGCTAATCATGAAACGTTTAAAATTGTATTTTCATCATTCATCACTTCTGTTGTTTGATTGAAAGAGCTCTGCTTCCGAAGCCCATTAAATACTTTCAGAAGCTTATGGTGATGTTGCCCCGCCATATCTCAATTGTCAGTATTGGTTTCAAGGATTTAAAAATAATGATTTTGGTGCCGATTACAAAAAATTGTCTGGAATAATAAAAAAATGTCGAAGACAATGAATTGCAAGACTTACTGGATGAAAATCCAGCTCAAAGTCGCCAGAAACTTTCGAACAGCTTCGCAATTGATGAATCAACTGTTTCTAGACCATTACATGCGGTGGAAAAAATTCAAAAGAAAGGAACATTTCAACCATTGAAATTGCTTGCCAATGAAAAAGGAGAAGAGTTTTCTGTGGCGTGTTGTGACTGGCGATGGAAAGTGAATCTACTAGAACAACGCCAAACTCAAAAAGTTATGGATTTGTCCAGGAGAGCACATCTACACCGTGCTCTATTTACGGTTTCCTTTGACCAACAATTTTTATGGGAAGAAAGCCAAACATAAAAAAAATGCGGACGTGTTATCGACGCAATAAAAAAAAAATATCTCTGTTGCCGGCAGTTATTGATATTACACAAAAATATCGCTTCAACTTACGAATTTCTTTTTTCCCACCGAACAAAGCACCTTTCATCGCTCAATTCTATTTTCATTTTTTCTTTTTTTGCTTCAAATTAGAAAAAGACATGAAACAAGACGTGTCGTCAACTAACAGGAAGGTTGAAACAGCAGATGTTATCGCGATCGGAAAGGAAACGTTGGTTTTTAGGTAGACAACATATAAGCAGTCAACACCTGAAGTTTGTAATTACGCCACTATTCAACGGATAAAGTCCCGTATTGCAGCCTAAACTAAAAATGATTGCCTGATTGTTACATGGCTCCTGTTAAGCAATTAAACTATCCAAGTTTGAGGGATTTTTCTCGTTTTTTTAATGTGATGCTTACCTTTCCTGTAAGTGTAGGATTATGCAATTCATCCAATGTAGGACGGTAGGCAGCTTGTATTGACATAATATTTCTATAATTATCTAAACGGGGTAAGGCTTCCCTTGTAAAGTGTCTAAATTAATTAAAACATTTCAACATAATAACAGTTGCTCTGTTTTTTAAAAAACGTAAAAATAATTTACCTGAAACTTTTACCATATTTGGTATCGTATTCATTATCCAACAATTCACGATCGTCGTTTGAGTCGTTTGAATCCGAATCATCACGTTGCGGTTCAACTTGAAACCGTGTAGTTTGCAGGTCTTTGAAACGTGAAGGTTTAGCTTTATCACGAAAGCTACTTTTGATGGATTGTCTTTAGACGAAATTAAAAGAAAAAAGATTATGCTGAGAGCGTAAATATGCAAATACCTCGAGAACCAAATAAACTAATTAATTTAATTGATGCTTACAAAGAGAACACGTCTTCACTATTGAATTATTTGAACAATTTTGCAGAACAAGCTAGTTAATAATAGAGATAATTTGACGAATTTCCATGTGATGATTTGCTAATTGCTTAACAAACGTTCCGCAAAATGCCAATAATCTTATATCAAAGCACGATCTTAACGAAGCAAATAAATACATCGGTAAGGCTTGCATCTAAAATTAATCCAAGCTGTTTTCTCTTATTTTGAAATTGTTTTTTCAAAAATTTTTTTGCGCACTGCACTTCATTTAACATATTTGGCATTCTTGTTCGTAATTCTCGCAAATATTACAAGCCACTAACCCTCATGACAAAATATTCATAGTCACTATATTTATGAGATGATAATCGAATTTTAAAAAATTGATAAAATATATTAGGTTCAAGACTTAGAAAATATAAATTTTCTTTTATCAATTATATGGACTCATAAATCCTCAATTATTTTTGCTGGCAATTACTCGACAGGAGAAAAAGTTCAACCTGTCAGAAAGTATTTGTAATTAATGTCAAATACGAAAATTACATAGTGAGTGCCTGTGGCGTCGTTGTTCTCGACAAACAATAAAATTGACAACACTGAACTGGTGGCCCGACGGCGGAACATTGATTACTCAGACGAACAATTAAACAACAACACTTTCCGCTTGATTTATAAACATTTCGATATTTTGTTTGTGTAATGCCGCACCAACATTTCAACGGTTTATGCGGGAAATCCTCCGAGGCCTTCGAGGCCTCGAAGTTTCTTATGTCTACATTTACGATTTTAGTTAGGAAGAGCTTAGATGGTTAAGGCGCTTCAGTTGATCAAGACCTTATGATTTGACAATAAACGGTGCAAAGTGCTAAATCGGGAATGAACTACCTTTCATACAATATTTAATAATATGAAAAGGTTTGTTACCAAATCCAGATTACGAATCAGTGGCAAGAAATTCTGAATAGTAACTAAAAAATTTACATCAGGCCTCGTTACAAAGACTTGTCTTGAAGAAAACCAAATTACCAAATTCAAATTTAGAGCTTGTTTGTGATTTCTCTACACTTGTTATTCATGCATTTGTGATACAAAAATTGCACAAAGATCTGGTTCAAAATCTTCAATTAAAATGATTACTGAACGATTCCTGTGGCCGGAGGCAGACATAGTAAAATGAGTTAAATTTTGCTTACCCTGCCAAAATCAAAAATTGGGGGACATTTCAAATCGCCTGTTGGTAATATCGAGATCCCTGACGAACGTATTGATACGTTGAGTACCACGTCAACCACCAGTATCGACAGTGTAAAATGTGATATAAAACTAATAAATTTTTATTGTTTTAAGTAATTATTGAAAATGTATTTAAAATTTAGTTTATTTTAATTTACTACACGATTATATCATTAATGCATTTTATTGAAACACGGACAATAAAAAAACGGTCGTCCTTCGTAGTTACCGCGAAATGTGATTACTTTTATGTGTAATTTTTCCAGCCATTGCTCTATCATATTATGTCGCATTTTTGCCATAACATAATTTTGTTTGTTGCTTGTGCCGTTGTTTTTTAGAAGCTATTGCAATACTGTCAAATGGAATGGCTTCTTCTCGGCAACTTGTAAAGTGCCTAATTTTTTCCGGAATTGAGCAATACTGATATCCATTTTTGTGATATCTTTATATAAAATGTAACTATGTAAAACTGTAGCATTCAATAACATTTCAAATGCTAGCTTTCTATACCATTTCAGGTACCTGCGTAGTGGATTATTGTAGGCACTCATTCGGTCACATAAATCAACAGGTGCTTTTCCTCTATTAAAGTCGACTATTATTTGTGGTTTTAGCTTGTGTTCTGATCGACTTTCAACGTTCACCATACCTGAAGAACGGTCGAGGATTTCTCTAAGAATTCGTGTGGAAGTCAACGAATATATTTAATTTTTGTTCAGCATATCAATTTGTTTCTGAACAAATTTTGCTACGATCAGTATCAACAAACCGTTACAATTCTCCAAAATATAAAATCCGAAATATATAATTTTTTCCAAAAGTTATAACCTTTTACTATGTTAAGTCTATCTTTACACAATAGCATTGTTGCGTAGTGCAGTATAGCAGCCGCGTGGCTTGACGGAGATTTCCTTGAAAACTCGCCTAGAACTTAGCGTGTTACCCACATAAGCGTCGACAGCATTACTCCACTATCTTCCTCAAAACATTATAGCTATTATTATTTATGTGCTTACAGATTCACAAGATGGGCGGAAGGCTTTGAAGGATTTGACTGTTGAGTCAGTTAATAACGACATCGAACTTTGAAAAATTCTTTTAAACGTAACACTGATATACATTGTACAGATGCTTTGCCAATAGTACTACTTGGTCCGAGCAGTTGAATAAACGCTGATACTGGTTATGTACCAGATGAATTAGTCTATGGTACCATTTTATAACTCCTTGGTCTATAAGTAGCTCAAAAGACCTACTCGGCAAATAAAGCCTGGGAAGATATATTTTGGGGGAGTATGCAAAATATGCAAGCTTACAAACTAACTTGAAACGGAAATATACCTCAGTATGTTCCTCGAGATATGACAACATGTTTCTATATGGTTTTAAGGATCGAGTCCATATTAAGCCCTTTGCAACAACGTTATAGAAAGCTTAAATGACTTATAAAAGTAAACAACGCAGAAAAAGCCGTATTAGCTGATGGATTGAAACTGGCGGAAAAAGGATCAATTCCGGCTGACAATAAAATAGACAACACCACAAAGTCATTTTTCATTTCTTAATTCCAATTTATTAAAGTTTTTCTAAAGAAGTACATTTAGAGATTCTCTAATACGTAATTCTTTGTGATCACGTCAATTTGGAATGATTCTAGAGAACTGATCGTCCAATGCTATATTTGGCGCTTTGTGGTATTCCTGGATTCACTTTATCCCTATAGCGAAGTATTATTATACAGTACAAAAGTAAGGATGAAGTAATTTATATGTTGAAAAATTTTGAA
Source organism: Glossina fuscipes (assembly GCF_014805625.2). Lineage (NCBI taxonomy): Eukaryota > Metazoa > Arthropoda > Insecta > Diptera > Glossinidae > Glossina > Glossina fuscipes. The sequence continues at coordinate 76,813 of NW_024003747.1, forward strand.
TTTCATGTTAAATATAAAGCAATATAAGCAACATTTTCATTATCATGACTTTAAAAAGCAAAAAATCAGGTGGACATTGTTACTTTAAATCCGATATTAACCTTAATCAAGAGCACATGTAAATTAAGTTAATTACGATCGATATTCCATTTGTATAGCATCTATGGTTTTGAAAACTTAATATGATATAACTAAAAAATCAATTGTTCAATATTTGACAATCGAAGTTTATCCGGCTGCTATAAACATTTAAATTTGTAAAGCCGTATACAACACTCACTGAATATATATCATTGTCTTTTATACCTATTATCTATGTATTAAAAATTTTTATATTTTCCTACATACCTTTGGTGACGTGGTTGTTGTTGGGCTTTTCTTAATTGCGAGGTATCCTCGTTAAAAGTGTCATCTTCAATGGGTTCGCCGTCAGTTCCAGTTAAGCGCCGGTACACATCATGTGGTGCCCTATCGTTAATAATATTTTCAGAAACCGCACTATTGGTGCTATCCTTTGTTATCATTTTATCATTGTTATTTTTATGATTAACTGGATTCACTTGGAAACGATTTGGCGGCCTATCGACTGTACCCATTTCAATCGACATATACTCGGACATTCTATTAGTGTATTGAAATTATGGAATGCCTACTATTATTTATTATAAGTTATGCCTTTTGTACATATAGAAAATTATTAAATCATAGTTATTCGCTAAACTATTTGGATTCGCTGATTTTGCTGATTCTTTTTCCAATTTTCGAAAGAAATTTTCGACGAACCGGTAAGAAGAATGAATGATGAAAATATCTGCAAAAAATTAAAAACTTTTGAGAAATGTATTTATATCAATCATTTACTGATTTAATTAAGCATCTATTCTTTTTTTGTAACCGACATGTACTTTGAAGGACTTTCAAATACATTTAAGTTGTATGTATCAGATCGAAAATTTCAACTTTAGCTTGAAATATATATAGACATGAAACTTTTCAGGCATTTCTTTTATTCTATTATTACTGTGTCTTAAAATTTAAGCTAGCAAGATTGATGACACGGATCTGTAAGATCCCAATGACCAACAAAAAAGAAAGACTGGATTGGTGTGTAAGTAAAAAAATGCTAATAGCTAAACGCAATAGCTAAACTCCTAAGGAGCTAAAGCTCCTTTAAGCTCAGGTATCTCCTCCAATTTTAATAATCTTAAGTGTGGTTCAGAGAAAGCAAAGAAAGCACTGACAACCATAAACATTTTAGCCGTCGTCAGACGTCTGTCTATGTATACCACTTTAAGAAAGTCAAAGCTTTTGTGGTCAGAAATTATTAATTGTGTTGACACTATTGGTGTGTCGATTAGCGCGATGCGATCAATTTTGAAAAGGCATTTACGTTTCATGATAGAACACTCTTTTATGCTACATTAGTAGCTGTTTCTTAGACGGAGTTCACTAAATTTATAATTATTTATTTAGTTATTCATATACAAAATTCATCTAAAATAAATTGACAGCTGAATTAATTCTTATGCTAAGTGTTATTAATAAGCATTACAAAAAGGTAAAAAAAGTGAAGAAAAAAATAAGCCGCGACCGAACCGTCTATATTCCTTACCGTTATCCATCGTATGCGGTCGTGACGTTGCACACACTTAGGTTGTCGCATTCTATTCTCCAACTATTTTTATTTGATATCATTATGAACTGAATTGTGAAGAAAAACTTAATCCACCACGGCTTGGCGGCCGTGGCATATAATCTAGACTTAAAACAAATAACTTGTCGTGTTTTACTTTTCAAATCCTCTTAATCGGACCCCCAACTGACTGTATTACTAAGAAGCAACCAATTCTGCATTGCAATTCTGGGGTCTACCGCATTTATTTCAGAATTAACGAATTTGCAAACAAATAATATATCTTCATGTGACGAATGTGTAGAATTACTTTCAATGTTCTCTCTTCTTTATCCTATCAGTAGTAATTAGAAAACATCAAAAAAAGTAATCCCTTGTAACATTGTGTAAGCGTGGCCGATTTTTCTACTTTTCTACAGGTGCGACAGAACCACCTGAAATGGAGAAATGTAAGGTTTGATAGCGAAAGCTAAATTGTGTGTAGCAATTCGTTGAAACAGTTTAGGTAAGACACTCAATTTGGCAATGCCTTCACAGTCCTCATGCCTGTTTCGGCATTTGTAAAGTAGAACCAGGAAACTACTTCTCCAGAGTATGACTTCACTATACATGATGGATTACCAGCAGACGCAGGCGAAAACTGTATTTTAGCGGCCTTAAACCTTGTAATACATGATTTTAAATGAATAATTATTAGTTAAATCGGAATCAGAAATCGGTAGCGAAATTTCGACGAATGTATTCAGCAAAGAGATTCAAGGTTTCAATATTACTAGAGTACTCGGGACCATTACAAGATATACAGAAGGGATATATGGGCATTCTTCCTTCGGAGTTAAAAAATTTATAAAAAGTGTGAAGATTAACAACAATATGCAGATGCACTGGAAGAACTAGGTGGAGAGGAGGCCTTATTGTTATATTTTCCCCCGATTTGGACTGAATGGGCCAATGGCAAACTCCTTCTGACATCAGCATCGCTGATATGAAGACATGCCATTAGCTAAGTTTGCGATGGGCGAAATGTTGATATTATTTTAAGGCAAGCATAAAGCGCTCGATACTTTACCAGATTTGATGATGAAAGTTCCATTGTTAACGGTAAGGAAGGCATTTGACCAAAATGGGCGAACCTATGCAAGACGAACTTTTTGAGTTTGCGAAGAAATTGAGTACTCTAAGTATCGACGCTCACTGAACATCCTTTTAATTTTCTCGATTTTCCAAACAATGTCGCGAATTCTTCACCGTTTTCCGAAAAACCTTTTTTTGCATAGTTTCTATAAATCTATACGTTGCTTTCTGCTGTCGGGACACGACTAACGTAATCCTTGCTTTGTATCCAAGACTCCGTCTGCAGCTCGAGCAGCAATACTCACACTGTGCGTGGCAGTAACGCTCACAAAGCCCGCAAGTGATGAAGTGATCTAATTCGGGACTATTTTTCGGCAAAAAATGGTGTAAATAAACATACCAAAAAAGGAAGACAAACAAAATAGGATTTACGAAGAAAAAAAAAAATTTATGAAAGTATTTAGTTAAAATATCACACAAGATTTGCAATTTTAAAGCACTGTAACTGAGAAAGATCATAGGTTCAGTAAATTAACAAGGTAGTGTTTAGAAAGAGACAACAAACTAGGTCAAGCAGCAAACGGAAAATCACAAAGTGACGTCTTATACATGTGATGCAAAGTAGAGCAAACAACAAATTAACTTCCAATCTGGAATTTCCAACAAAGCTTATTATAGATTTGATGATCCACCGTCGGTAAGTTATTTAAATATCGACTTTGAAGACGAAAAACCATCCGCCTGAAACATTCAAAGTTTATAGCCACGAATTTAAAGGGAGAAAGAGATTTTTTGACAAGAGCACCAAGTGCTGACCGCAAAAAAAAAATTATATCAACAGTTAACACCAATTCCACCTTGCGTAGACTTTTCAAGCGAAGCTGAAGGTGAGATATTTTATTAATTGCAGACTGTGTTGGCACAAACTTTGATATAGATGGCAGATTGTGCTGCCAACTTAAAAGGGAAGAAAATACCGATGGTTACGCCAGCACTATTTAACAAAGAAGTTTTGCTATCTTCCCAAAACAGTAATTCTGCATAACAAAATTTTCAAATTATATACCGGAGAATAATTTTTTTCTTGTTTTCTGCAACAGATAAGCAAAGTGATCGATTTTATAATCAGCACCAAAGAAAGGGGGTTTATTCATTTTATCGAAACGTATGCAACGTGCCGAAAGAAGCTTTAGAGACTCCATCCAAACCGATTTAAGTATATCCGTGTGCCTGCCTGTGCAATGTGCATTGTATAAGAATGAAGATATGGACTTCAAATTTATCATGAACACTGTAAGTTCTTGCTTTTGAAAGTATACCATGTATTAAGTATCATGTAAATTGAGAGTACCTTTGTTTACAAAGGCAAAAAAATTTGGTTTTTTTATTTGTTACCAATAAATCACTACGATAAAAGTTTTCTTTCGATTATTAGGATAATCTTGATAGCAATTCCAGTAAAAAATTGAAAAAAACGGCCAAGCTCACCCTGTTCTACAGGGTGTTGAGTTTAGTTCTCTTCTAAGAACGTTTGCAACACCGAGAAGGAATCGTTGGAGAGCCTACGAAGAATATATGCTTTTGATCAGTATCAAATACAGGGTCCATTAAGGCATGTCTGTTTTCCGTCTCTCAGTTTCTATAGGTTTTGTAGAGGAATCCTTCTCCTGATCACTAAAAATAAGACATCGGCTGCAAGTTTGGTAAAAGCATAGGAAGGTATTTCACGCATGGTATTGAAAATTGATCAAGTCAGTGAAGAAACACAACTTCTTTGCAACATAAGCTTATAATACCCCTGTTTTCGAATGGAAAAAAACTGTTTTTCTGATCATTACTGATATCGTAAGATAGATATCCATCCAGCAATCTAGACTACGTAAGTTTCATTTCTATTATGTATTCTTCTTAGAAAAAGACTGGTGGGTATAAACGATTCGAAAGGAGCCGAATATAACTTCCTTACTTCGTTTTCTTTTTTTCATTTTTTTAGACGTATTGTCTTGTTACTTAAAACCAATTAATCGAACTTGTATTCTATTCAGGCTGTTTTACTAAAGCTGAAATATATATAAATTTATGAATGGTTAACTTATTAAGGTAGAAGAAGTGTTACTATTTGCTAAAAAAGTCTTCTTACAAATCAAAAAATTATTATACTTTGTTGTATTCGCCTACACGGCAGTAAGCAGAAAAATAGTTTAACAATAGCAAAGATCAGTTTTTATTGAAAATTAGAATTTGCAAAGAATTTTTTCATATTACTAGTATGTACAAGAAAGGCCGAAAGTAATGAGAATATAATGCAGAAACTTTGCGACAGGTATATATTTAGCATTGTCTTTCCCCTCCAACCATCAAGGAGAATCCTACCGGTAGTGGAATAGCAATCTCTGCCACTCAGATTTTCCTCCAAAAGAAAAGAAAGACGCTTTACATTAAGCTTTTGTGCGATCTGCCACTATAATACAACTAAGTGAAATTTCTGCTTTGAGATAATATGTACGAGGATGTAGATGTGAGTTCAAAAAGTATTTGAAATTAATAGAGAAGGTCAAGCACTTAGATTGCGATGCATATTATGATGGTATATTCATAACTACAGAAATATATGCTTAGAAAAGCATATCTTTCAAAGTTTGTAATGTATAAGACCAGTAAATGCATAGGCAAGAGAAGAGTTTGCTATAACAAATGCGCAATATACAGCACAGATTTTAAGAACTACGTGTATAATAATTTTAGAAAGAAACGTATGAGCCCTTTGGAATGTGTAATATGTAAGTGTCTGTACAAAAAGTGGGTTGTCACAACATAATAATTTCTGAAAGGAATGTGCTCATCGTTGGAAATGTCCCTACAAAAAACAGCTTGCCACGATATATTCATGACAAGCAATTGACCATACGGGCAACCGGGATTATTTAGGAAAGAATATTCGACTTCGACTATATTCGACTTTGGTTTGTAGGTTTTCCGACATGTGGTCTCTAAGTATCAGTGTGCTACTTAAATTTATCTTTCAGTTAAGACAAAATACATTTCACGACTTCCAGGTGTAGTCCAACTGAGTCTTAAATTTAATTTAAAGTTTTTCCAATTACTCATTAACCAGAAAAACTGATGATAAAAACAATCCTATGGATGACAAAATAAGACAAAAAATATTTGGGGAATTTATTTGCGTGAAAAAGTGCAAAAATATCCAACGTTAGCAACGATGTAGGCACATTAGAAGAAATTCAAACATTTCATTATTCTCTGCAATGATTGTTCACTCCTTTTGGGGAAAGGTGTTAAAATACAGAAATATGTCCTTCATCCTAAATGAGCAGTTGGCTTGAGTCTTAATGTTGTATGTTATTTTGCATGAGAAGCTTTATATTCAGCTCGTCTGTGATCACTTTAATAATAACGGATGTGGTTGCATGATGGCCAGGACACACCTAATTTATCTCTTTCCATATTCTACGGTAATAACAGGTAAAAAAATTGAAAATCATTATTTGCTTTTGTTATTTTTGTGAATTTTTTGGAGATTTGAGATTGAATCATTTTACTATGTTTGTTAACTTTACCAATATGTGCCAAATATAAAAAGAAAAATTGGTGAAATAATTTATTTCATATCATTTATTTATTATTACCTTTTTCTATTACTTATTTAAATTGTCAAATTCTTTTTCCTTAATAACTAATTTGAGATTTCATTAGTTCTGGATCTATGGTGTGTCTCTGTTTGTCCTTTGGTATTTTTTCTTATCCGTATTATATATTTCTTTATATATTTGCAACGACCGCCACGCTGTGAAAAACACGGGAAATAATTATTTGATTCCGTTATTTTTTTGAAAATTTTGGAATTTTTGCGGTGAAGTAATTTTTCTATGTCCATTAATTTTGTCAAATATGGTTTCATAACGATATTTCACAAAATTATTATTATTATTAACTTAGCCAGAGAAATAAATAATAAGATTAAAGCACTAGCATCTGAGACTTTATTGAAAACTTTTTTTGAGCTGAAGTTTGGTAATTACTTTGCTTTTGAGCTAAAATACCACATTTTGCGTATACAATAATCGCGTCAGACAATATATTGGCAACTATTGGCGTGAAATAATTTCTCCGATGCAATTAAGAGAATGAACAAACGGATCGAACAGGGGATAATAATTATATAACTTACACAGAAACCGAAACGGATTATCTATAAAGCTGATAATTTGTGCGACATTATGACAATTTGATAACCAAATACTGCCCGAACTCTAGAAGATATGCTAAAGGAAACATATTCAAGCAAGATTGAAGAATAACTATCACGCTTACTACTTTGACCATAAACAGAATGGATAACATCTTCCGGCATCTTACAAAAGATGATAAACAGGTCAGCCTTAACCTGTGCTTATACGCTGAAAGGGATAAACGGGAATCCCAAATTAATACACGCAATGCAATTATTAAGAACTTAGTTGGACTGATTCGAAGAGTTCACTATAACACCTATAACTCGGTGATCGCTAAATAGCTGAATACCGTAAATTCGGCCTTACTAATGATATATGCCAACGTTATGATAAAATATTATCTCAGTGTCATCGTTACATATACCACCATTAACACAAAGCTGCTGTCGTATTCGTACAAAAATTTAATTCGCAAAAATTTTAAGCCTAAAAGTGAATATGAATAATGAAAAAGATGCACTATCATCATTTGAAGCGGATCTAATATGATTAAAACCTTAACTAAGTGTAATGTATCGTAATATTTCAACTTTACGTTAGAAGGTTGAAAAGCTCGGCAAACGCATAAATCCACCCGTTCTAGAGTGCCGCTTACTAACTTTAGAATCTTATTTCAAGGAGATATGTTAGATTTACACACAATTTGAAAAAATGTACACATCTGAGACCGCTTGAAGTGATTTGAAGGAAATATTTATAATTACAAAATATTATGGGGTTGGCCAATGACTTGTTGGTCGTGTAAAAAATTCAATGGGCTATTCTATGGCTAATGTCGGTGTTCTGAACCAAACTGATAGGTTATCTAGTTTGAAAAAACAACGCTTTCACGAAAAATATCCCAATTACAAGTGATTTATAACAATTTGTTTGCATATCAACAACAAGACGGTTAATAAAATGGAATAGTTTAGATTTTGTTGAAATATTTCACAGGAACAGCACTTGCGAGCCCTTCCAAGTTGCGGGGGAAAATTATCCCAAAGAGTATTAGAAAAAAGGACCAATTATATAAGAAATTTGTAACATACCCAAAATTCTTACAGAAGAATTCATTGTGACTACAAATTGTGATTGATAGTGTGTTAACAATTAACGGCTGCGTTTTACTAATAGGGTCATAAAAGGACGTCATGAATTCCGTCATAATTCAAAATTAGATAATTCAAATGCATTGTATAAAGTAAAACAAATTTATGATAGCTTTCCATCGTGAGATATTTGTTAAAATATTTTAGGTCCCAAATGTCTGTCCTTAGACAACTATTCCAAGCTGACAGTATTCAAAGGCAATGAGGAGAAGAGTTTAGAGCAGGTAAAATCGCCATATTTTTTTACAAACTACATTCAATCTTATTTTTCCTACAACAGCACAAACCATTGCTCCACGAATTGTCCTATGTTCTCGTATTATTAAGTTTCAGAACTATTAAAAGCCATTTCACATTGCATGGGTTGCCTGCGTAAAGGACAAATAGTAGCAAAATGCATAGTTTTTGTTTATAAACTAACAAGTGAAACGTATGAATCAAACTTAGATACCATCGTAATTAGGTTGAGGCAAATTGAAAAATGTATTAGGTTAGCGAAAAGTTCTGTCGTATTTTATTAACTGCCGACAATTTCACTTATCAGGTTAAGACAGGCAGGCAGAATTCGTCATTTAGGGTCTTATCATTTAGCATAGGATATAGGAGGACTTCTTTTGTATTGTAACCATTCTAAATTGTCGTTAAACTAATTTAATGATATGTACTTTTAAAGTACCGAAATTGACATTGCCAATTTTAATTTACATAAGTTAGGCTTGCAATTCGACTTGCAAAAGGGCCTCCGAAAAAAAGACAAGAAAAAGTTTGTAGAATGAAACTTTGCTAAGCGAATCAAACAAATTCAATCCCTTTCATAAGTCAGTTGCTAAGAGTAGAGTGAATAAACTGCAATGGACAAAGTTCATTTAAGAAGAAAGCAATACATCGATTGATAGTAGAAACTTATGTAAGACGTTGGGAAGTGAAGTTGTAAATGTTTGAACCTGCAAAAGATGATATGCCCAATTTGGTTTCGGAAGTATCATACAAAAAGGAGACCGCTGATTGAAATCTATAATCACAATTTTCCGTTAATGTTAGAATGTAGCCCACACCTAACCACCTTACAATTGCAAAACAACTCAGCGTCCATCATTTAACTACTGAGGAACATACCAAACATTTGCAAATCCAAATGTTTTATTTAAAATCTGACAGAACTTTTCCACCAACTTAATAGAAAGAAGGCGACGGTGTTAACTAAAGAAGATTTGAATTGTGAGCATTAAGATCAGCTTAAATAATTGTTTAAGTATAAAACTCACTAGCCACACTACTACACGTAACTTAAATCAAACTCAGAAATTGCAAACCTTTAACGCGAAAAACCTGTACCTTCTAAAGTTACTAGAAAAGTGTCATAAATACTCGATAATATTAGCAAAAAGACGCCGTCATACCATAAAGCGCTTAAAATATAATATGTGTTTAAAGTTTTTAGCAAAAATCTACATAATCCCCAAATAAGGATAGACTAAATTCAAAACATCTCTTGTATCGAATTGTGGAACTCCTTTTTGATGACAGTGATTATTACTAAGTGCCAAAATTATCAGTCGCAACTAACTAGCCACCTTTGCTTGCAAATTTAGAGACCATCTATATATAAAACATAAATTAATGAAGTCATAGCCACCTTAATCAGAACTCGAAGCCCCAATACTTTATGAAGCTAAGTTTCCGGCATTGCTTCAGCTATAGGCAGCCTCGGATTTTTAACTTTCTATTATGTCTTATACGATTCATTGAAGGGCGTGGCACACCGTAAAATCTTTATTATAACAACGCAATCAATTGTATTGGGTCAAGAAATATGATGCACGAATTCAAAGAAGCTTTTTTTAATGCATATGTTGTCGTGCTCTTTCAAAAATTACAGAAGTCAAACTGTTTTCGCGCTTTGCTTTATTCCGCCACATCCATCTCATTTGGGAGGCTTTTGGGAAAAACGGCAATAACGGCAGCGAAAAGTTAACTTCAGATGGTTGAGTGATGACCCAAACGACCTCAAAGTATTAATACTAGCACATTTACTGATTTTTTTCTGGGCTTAAGTCTAAATCCGAATACTTATCAGATGCTGTCATGGGCAATTCATTTGTCCGTTGCCAAAAGGCTATATTATTAAAACAAACATTTTGGAAAATATGGTCAGTAAATTATAATTTAACATTGCAATGAACCAAACTATTCCAGTCTCAACATGAAAATTAAACAATAAGTTACTCTTAATGATAACGTATATGTTAACGATTGTAATATGCCACCGAATGGATGGTACAAAGAATCTATACGCGTCAACGAAGGGGGAATGTTAAAGGAGACTAATAACAACATATTCGCGTCGCGTTTATTGCCGTCATAAACATATGTAGGCTGATAAAATAAGTCTATTTTTTAATTTGTAACAAAAAAACGAGATGCTTAAAGACTTAATTTTTATTTAAAAATGATTTCGCGGAACAGGCCATCTCTCAAAATACGATTGCGGCGCTACTATTTTGTAGCCACTTTTCTACGTACTTTTACTTTTATTTCACCAATAACTTGAATAATTTTCTTTTAATTGATTAATTAGTTTAGGCACATTGATTATTAAAAAATAGATTTGAGAATAAACTTTTTATCTTTCAGGCACGCATTAGGGAGATTTTCGGGTTGGACGGTGTTGAAAGAGATGGTGCTGCTGACTTCCGTCAATTTATTGAGAAGTGGCATGAGCCACAATCTATACACACAAAAGAGCAAATTGTGGAACAACTCTTGCTGCACTTAATTACGAAAATCTGATGCATGATCACAAATGAAATGTGAAAAAAGTGTTGATTGACAAGTTTCCCTTGTGGTTTTCCATAGAGTCGGTTTTAAACAGCAGGTGCCGTAAATTAGAAAATGTGCATAGTTATCAGACAGATAAATTGCCAAAGCATCGAGTCTGCAAAAAAACCTTTTCACGTGATCGAGATGCTTTTGTTCTTGTACACTTTACGCTTCCCAAGAGCACGTTGCTAATTGGTCTCGTTTTAAAAATTTAACGTCATCAGAAGGCCGTAAAGAGGCCAAAAGATTAAAATTGTGCATCAACTTCTTAAGAAAAGGGCTCACATTGAAATATTTTGACACTGGTCGTAGCTGTCATTCCCCAGCGACGCGCCATTCATTTTTGATCTTTGATAGGGCTGTCGTCAAGTCCGTTCCAATTTTACCTACGTGCAGAAAACAACCAGTTACTTCTAGAACTTCGCAATCTACGCTTATTTCTAAATTATCTGCTACTTTTCTAATCCCAAAAATCTTCGCTACCTTCAAACGTCTTGTTGACTACACCAGCAATCCTAATGAAAAATCGTTATTCATACTTTGTCGTGCCATTTAAGATTCAACGTGCGAACTGAATTTCATCACGGCTCGTTCACCGAATCAACGCCAACTAAGGAGAAAAAAATCATCCGTTACCTTACATAGGTGGCGGTAGCAGATGAATTCACCGATATCCATGCAATCGAAACACGAGGATTATTCTAGTTCAGTGTCAAACGTACTCGCGCCAGCTATCATAGATGATGAGCTTGGTATCACCTCTAATGTAAGCAGCTGGATCATACCGAAAAATGTGCGGTTAGCAGACATGTCATTTCAAAAACTAGGCCGTATAAAAATTTTAATAGACGTTGTTATATTCTTCGATTTGTCCAATATACATGGCAAATACGCGTAGCCAAAAATTTACCTCCCCTCTACTTTGTGGTGGATTTCCCACTTTAAAGTTAAAGTCATTAGCAACAAGCGTCAAACCTAAGAAAGAAAAATTTAGATATACCAGTCATCATATTTCAGGGAAGTTGAAAATAACTAGTCCTATCATCAGCAACGATGTTATTTGTGAGGAACACTTTCAACAAAAACAACTCGTCTTTGTTGAAGCACATATTCTGTAAGTCTGCCAAAAGTAAAAAAAAAATGATGTGCATGGCAATTGTTAGGAACGCGGTCCTTAGCATTTTAAAGATTTGGAAAAGAAACTGAACAAGCATCCATAACTCAAACGGCAAAACACAGTTATTATGAACGAATACATAGAACTGAATCACCAAGATTTAATGCCTATTACTTACCATATCTTTGTATGCGTAAGCAAGATTGTATAACAAGTAAATTGAGAGTCTTCTTTGACGACTTAGAAAAAATTTCATCGAGGTTCTTAATAATTGACATACTTTATTCCAGGCCTACAATCCAATCAAAGCTATTTAATACGCTTTCACAATTTCGTTTCTCAAAAAATATTGGTGCAAAAAAGCTTGCATCGTACAACAACAATTATGAAAAGAAAAACACTTAGACAACCCTAATGCACAATATAAAATTTTTGGAATGGTGCCCTTTAGTTTGAAAAACAAAACTGCAAATATGATTACATATATTTGTTTTGAAAAAACATACTTCTAGTGTTTACGTAGCCTTCAATCTCTTTTTTTAAAGATTGTGATTATTTGATAGGCTTAATACCTGTAAGGTGTTTGAGAAAATTTTATCCACTGATAGGATATAATACATCGCTCAATAATTCCCAAGACTAAGTAATTTTTTTTTTAACTTGACTTTATTCATCATCATAGCCTCTCCGTACTATCGTACCTCGTACAAAAACGACTGAAATCAAATGAAGTGCTTATAATCGTCATTTGTGGGTTGGCACTTTTTAAAGTGCCACCACTACACTGGTTTCTTTTTCTTATTGACTTAAATATTCCTTTAACCAGTTAAAAACCAAGACGAGATCGCAGATTCGGCGAAGATGGTCGAAAAATTTGCTTTTTCCAACATAGTTCTACAGCAGCATATTAGTACTGGGTATTTTAAAAGCGTTTTCCTCAAAACCGTTTTTCAAAACGACCCATAAAACAATTCCTACATTTCCGTTCAGTTCACTCAATCTTTCGCAATATTGTTAAATTAACGTTTCAAAGAAAACTACGTGAAGGCTTTTATGAGAAATTAATTTAAACATTATTTATTAACAACTGTATGTCATTGTTTAAGGCAAAGTTAGATCTTTTCATTCGAATACTCGCCAATCAAACGAAAGTTACATATGTGAAAGACCTGCACTTCTACAGATAAGTGGAGTAAATGATTGTCTTTGCTTCTAGTTTCGAACTTGCGTCAGCTGCAGATTAAAAATGTCTCGCGGGAAAGCCTCCAACGTTGCCGTTTTTAAAAAATTTTTTTAAAGAAATCTTTTCTTACTTTCTGTTATCTTTCTTTCCATCCCGAAAACATTGTCAAAAAATCTCCTATGTGTTAGTCCAGGGAAGTATCGACCGATGTGTAATACTAATAAAATACATATCATTTTCAATTTTATATCCTATAAAAGTAAAAATATTGACAAATAGGAAGCATTATACTAAACATAGGATAACAGTTTTGTTTTGTTAGCGAAACATGTTTACCAGAATCGGACCAAAAAGTGGATAACTTTATATAGCAAAATCTTTGATAAATATAAAAGTATAAAAAGGAGTAGCCCTTGATATTTTTAAAGACTGCCTTTTTTCATTTCGATAATTCAGGACAGGTAAGGATTTCTTGAGATCATTCCTTAGTGCATAGCACATTTCCCCTTCGCCATAAGCTTCTCTTTGATTTTTAGTGTCATTTTTGCTTTCCATATAGTAAATATTTCTTGGCCGATATCAGGGCCTCCTGAGGATGTGCCCCTTCTATTTTCAGCACATTCCTTACTTGTTGCGGAGTATGAGACATACTCTTCTTCTTGTACGTCACATACAAAAACGTTTTACTAATTTTACATCTCTTATAAATACTTCGTGAACTCTAAGCCCACAAATGGTACGCTTTTAATTCGTTTCAATATCCAACAACTATACGTTTAAACACAAAAACTTGACTCAGATCCACTTTTCATTATACTTTTCGAATCGTTCTAACCTTGACTTTCAATATTTTTTGGTAAGCATTCGTTCATAATAATAATTTGAAATAAAATACAAATTTTTTTAAAGAAATTGGACCAGGTTATAATAAAAATCGGTTCGTAAAAGAAACATGATATGAAACTTAACTGTATCAAGTTTGTATCAAATAGTATATCGTTGGATATAGGAATATATATATGTATTATATATATATCGGTTGGATATCGTCGCAAACAAGAATCCACACGAAAAGGAAACTTTCATATTCTAAAAAGGTCTAATTTATAATATCTTTCGATGAAAACTGGTCCATAGCACCCACATACCATAAAAATTGAGCGTAGGAAATTACTGTTACATAGGTCTATTTTTAAACCCCACCATTTATACGGGGAATTCCATGAACAGGCTCTTCTACGGTCACAAAGTCTAATTCGTAGATCCTTACGAGGGAAGATGGTAAGAAGAAATAAAATCTTTAAGAAACAAATTTAGGTTTGCTAAATTTGCACCGCGTTAGTTGACTTTTTGAGCATCGTCTAATGCGAGGATTCTCATCAATTACATGTTAAGATAATATATAACTTCTGTTATCACGAAAATGAATGAAGATATCGGGCGAACTCGTGTATGGTGCGGCTAGCCCGACTATGATGTTTTTACTTTTCTTTATACTCATTGAGTTTCACTCTTATTCTTTAGGGTTTGTTGCGCATTCCATTTGGTGCAATCGTCTAAAATGGTCAGAAAATCTAGGTCAAGATTTACCATATGTTCCCACACTAATGCAGTTCTTTATAGACTTTTCAGATGGAGTTTGTGTATATTTTAGCGAACCCACCACTTTTTCATACTTATATCCGTCACCGAAGAATTAAGAGTATTGAAAATGGGCCAAATCTCTTGATTTGGTGACGCCCACAGGACCACCTAAACTGATAACACCTCTGTTTTTCAAAGCAATAAAAACTTGTTTTTTTACACATTACCCATAACCTATAACAGATAAATTTACAAAAATTTCAACGCATATTCTACGGGCAATGCTATAGCATCTATATATATAGAATGGAAAAATTGACCAGACCTACTGAATATTATAGTGTATCAAAATTGAATTGTTTTTTCAATACCTTTATAACGCGTAGAAACAAGCTTCAAAAACCAAATAAAGTACACAAATTCTTGGCCGGTTTCAAATTTTGAATGCACCTAAACAGGTCCGCCTGTTCATTAGTCCATCTGTCTCTTTGCACAACTTTGTAGCATTTATGGTAAATATTCTCCCGTTAACGAAAATGAAGTATCTTCGCTTACAAATTTGCGAAAGAGTTTGGAAGTGACCCCATTTTTTCAAAGGGCCTGCCTAGAACGTCCACATGCCGCTACGACAAGCGCTTTTATTTTGAAAATAGAAGAAATCAACTGCGCCAGTTCCATATTACAGAGCACGAGAATTTTGTTCTACTTCTTTTGTCTTTTTTAGGATAACGATGATGGGTATAAAAATTTCGGTCTTGACCGAATTTAATTTTGTTATTTACTTGTTAATATTTCATTGCGACAATTGATCCATAGCACGAATCACTCATATGAATTAAATGTGCTCAATTTTGATTAAGTCTATTCTATGGACCCCAGCGCATACAATGTCATGCAAAATGAGCCCTTATAATGTTACGACAAAAGCCTCCCTTTTTGTATGTAGCTCACTATTTACATTTGGTCACTTGACAAAATTAAATGTTATTAGGTGGCATTTGCAGTTACTACTGGAAACATTAACATTTTTGACCATAACCCTCATCAGAACACTTGTCATTTTATAACGATTTGTGTTGATTTTAGTGACTTGAAATTTAGGTTTAATGAAAAAATCGAATTAGGTCATGAAAATTTTCATGCGTTAACTTTTAATGACTTTCACTACAGGTTATCAAGACTAGTGTAGTTCGGTCAACCTACTTCCACTTTGAACAATAGAGCATCATCCCTTGCCACTGTCAAATGTTCGTTTATCGCACTAAATCATACCCATCGTTCACTCACCAACGAAAGTTATGAAAATCGTCCAAAATCAGTTATTGCGCCAAGAAACATTGCGGCAGCTTTTAGCATTAGTACCATCAGCATATATAAAATATTGCATGATCATTTAACTGTGAAAAGTGTTTTTTCTTGTTGGATTCCACATGATATGAAAAAAATTACGAACGACGGATTTGTCCATGTGAGCCGGTAAATAAAGAGCAGTGGACAGCATGGAGCTTCAAGATGAACCAAGTCCAATACCCGTCTCTCCCGCTTGAAGCATTTGAAAAAAATTGTCACATGTTCTTGCAGAAAATCTATCTAGGTAGCAACAGGGCCTTTAAAGGAAAGAAAAACGGTAAAATCTGAATGTTGCACAATCCCTTGTTTTCCGGAAGTCTTTGGTAAAATTAGGAAAACGAAAAAAGACCGGTGGACTATTCTTCATCATGGCAACACGAACTTTCACATATACCTTCTAACAACTGACTATTTTAACACCTAAATAATGAAATTAATGAGTAACCCGCCCTGTAGTCCTCACTTGAACCCCAACAAATTCTTTCTCTAATCGAACGTCAAGAATAAATTGTATACACAGCGATTTTCATCACAAGAAGAAGCCATTGATGCGATTAAAAACCGTACTTGACGTTTGACATATTTTTCGAACGTACACAAACATTTAGAGATCATATTGATATGATTTGATTTATATGGTTGGCCAAAAAGCAGCCGAAATATTATTTCTTAGCTTAATTTTAAGAGGACAGATGGTATCATTATACGATCTTTCGTAGCAGGAATGCAAAATTTATCAATTCGGCATTAAAAAGCTCACATTGATATATTATCATATAAACATTACTATAATTATAAAACGAATGAACAAAACAATATTGACTGTTTAGCTTTTTTAGAAGTAATTATTTAAAAATATGCTAATCTCAGCTATAGTTTTGTGTGACATTGTTTTTGTAAAAATGGAATGCTACATCTACATTTCAACAAACATTTTGGCAAGATATGCGGCACAATTTGTTAAGATGCATGAGAAAATACTGTTTGGTCCCAGCATGAAAATCGTAGAATTTATAAATCCTTCAGGATGTCGTGCTGCGAAAAAACGGGTTTTAAAAAGATGGCATGATCTTTTGTATTATATAATGTAGTGTGTTTACGATACCTACAAGAATCCATTAAAGGAAAAGTATTAATAAGCAGAATCGAAAATTTTGTATCCATCACCGTTGCCCTGTGAAAGATTCAGTAAAAGGAAAATTATAAATTTACATATATAATATTGAGTACGCGTGGCTGATGTTTGATATTCTTGTAGACTAATTTTATGGAAATTTGTTTCGTGTACCTGTTGTTGTTGCAACGAGGAAAAGACACGGAAAGGCAAGGTGTTATCAGTTTTGGTTGCGAAGACGTGTGATCGTTCTGGGGACGTTCTTCGACCTGCTTGCGCTATTTTCAATCCCTTTAGCAAATTTGTAGGCTTTATTTTCTTTTTGCGAGCGGAAGAACATGTACGCACAGTTTGGCCGACGAACAAATGGACGGACAGACAGACAAACAGACATGCTTAGATGCATTTTACATTTAAAAATGGCCAAGAATTTGTACACTCTATAGGGTTTTTGGCCCTGTTTCTAGGTGTTTTAAAGGTACTGGAAAAAAACAAACAAGAAAATTATATTCGATCGTGATTGACTCTTTTATTTGTTATATACCCTAAAAAAGACTAAAAAAATAAAAGAACTAAAATTTAATGTTCTATAATATGCAGTGGACGAAGCTGATTTTTCTGTTTTCGAAGTAAAAGTTTTTGTCGAATAAGCGTGTGGCCGTTGTAGGTGTGTGCTTTGAGAAGTTGAGGCCACTTCCAAATTGTTTTGCAAATTTGTAGGGAATATCTTTATTTCCGCTAATGGGAGAAAGTTTACAACAAATACTGCGCAATTGGAGCGATCAGGTGGACAGACGAACAAACGGAGATGCTTAAGTGCATTCCAAATTTGATATTGGCCAAGAAAGGTTTTGAAAAAGAATTAGATTTTGATATACACGCATGATCAATTTTTCCTATTTTTGTACAAGTGCTACAGTATCGCCTCCAAAGTAGGCGTTCAAAGTTTTGTAGATCTATCTACTATAGTTTATATGTAATGAGCAATAAATCAATTTCTTATTCCCTTTGAGAAGTGTTCTCAGTTCGGTGGGTGTAACCTGCAAACGATTTGGTCCATTTTCAATACCAAACTGCATAAAAGAACTTCCAATGTTTGTGTTAAACTTTAAGTTGATTGCTTCACATTTACGACCAGGAGTATGTTCACAACAGATATTACACAGACGGGCATGCTTAGATTGATTTAGAATTTGATGCTTAACAAAAATATACATAATTTGTGAGGTCTCTGATGCTTCCTTCTATTGGATTTGTGTGGTTCTCGGTAATAAAATTTTTTTGGGATATTTGTTGGACATATTTGGTGATTAAATAAATTTTTTTATTCATGTGTTTATTATACACATGATAAAGTAATTTGTAATAAATAACCTGGTCTAATATTTTTTCTGATCCAAAATTTGTGGTTGATTGCAGACACAGAGAGCGCTAGGGCTCCTATCAGTCACAGCAACAACGATAAAAGCAACTGCCGGAACAGTACAACTTATGTTACAACCAGTGAACTCATTTTATTTATTTCAATTCCGAGCGATATATGAATTGCAAAATTAAGAATCGCGAGGAAAGATATTTGGTTTTCTAATATTGTGAGAAAGCTTTGCATCATAGATCAACGGGTATAAACGGACCCGGCTTTGACATGAGAACGAATGAAACTAAAGGCTTTGTCTGGGCTTCTGGGCAAAGCACTTTCAGTAATCGTTCAGGGTGTATGCTTTTAACGGTTGTGTGTGCTTACAAAATGTTTCAGCGCAATTTAACAAGAAAACCACGAAGCTTGGCGGTGTTAGCATCACTACAAGTGATTCCATAAATCGTGGTTCTAAGAAGAAATCAGCATTGAGTTGCAATACGCTAAGAATTAGTAATTGTTCAAAAATTCATTAAGTCCGCTAGAGTAATGCGACTGAAAAAAATATCCAAGCTCTTAATTAAAACACCTTGTTATTCGCGGCAAACCAAAACTCTTCACGTCATTTGTAATAAGGCTAACTACATTACAAAGTTAAAATTAAATTTCCTAAATTTCTTGTAGGTAAACCGAAATACCAGAAGCTGTACGAATACTTTGAGAAGCCAAATTGTCATTTATATTGATTCGGACATAGATAAGTTCGATTTCTTCAAAACTTCATATGTAAAGACAGCAATGAGAGTCCTGACACCAGATTTGTGAAAACTATTATTTCTGAGTACCTCGAAATTGTCGCAGAAACTTTCTGAAGAATTTATGCTAGCCTTAAGCCAAAGCACGAGAAAACGAAAAATTCAACCATCCTTCATCTCAATACATTGGAGAGTATGTAAGGTATGTTTTCGGTCTCAATATCTGTGTTTCCTGAGACAAAATTAGCAGGTTCGGCTACAAAATTAATCCCTGTAACTCTTTCGTCAGAGATGAATTCTTTTATCGAGGTATTCGTTGACGAATTGTCCAGGACAACCCCAAAAAAATTAGCAAGCCATGACTTGCTTTCAACTTAGAGATAGTAACTCTGTTAGAGTAAATATTAACAATTCTCATCAATATATAAGATTTGACACCATCAATCCCTGCACAAAGACCAAGCCTAAATATCGATTTTGTCGGATGCACAGCAATTCGCTCATGCCTTACAGGAGAGCCATGTGCCGAACATACAAAGTGGATTTTTCTTAGCTTTGTAACCCGCAGGTGGATTCGACGAAGGCAGATCAACAAGGTTAACAGACAGCAGATCAACGGACAGCACGTAAGCAGAACTTTCTCTGAAGCTGACTTTTTCTTCAAACATTTCTTTGCAAGTGATAAATTTCTCTGTTAGAGCCGCTAGCATCTCCTTGACTTCTGCAAGTTCTATTTTCGTCTGCGTGAAAAATTTAGAAAAGTCGAGGTCTTTCTTACTGCAAGCAAGATATCAAGCTATCAACATAGCTCGTTTGAGACAGCCACAATAGCGTTAGCTGTTGCACGTGTGAGGCATACTCTTTTCGGATGACCACAGCGCCAGAGTCAGAGCTAATTTTTCTCAGGTACGGATTGAATAAACGTTCAATGGTATCAAAAATCAGTCTGCCTATTGTTACTACTATCATCGCAATTGTTGTTTGTAGTTGCGTTGTTGTATTTGTATGTATTTACTAGAGTTGTAAAAACTTTGTTCCCTTATGGTGCTGTTACTATGTTTATAGAATGGTGTTATCGTGCATTCGTGTAAGGTACGAAGCGATCGGCCTTAACGGAATATAACGCTTGTATTTTTCTAAGATAAAGCGGGTGTATATAAGAAATGTGTATAGAAAATTCTAAAGCAAATAGATACGCCTGCCTTTTGTGAAATGTTTTTTACAATATACACCTTTGGATATTAAAAAAAAATATTTGTCGCACAGAAATATCTTAATGCTAAAAAAAAGGTAAACGCTGCGCAATCTAAGAAATATAAGGTACTTCAACAACCCGGAGCATAATTTCTTTGGTTCCCTAGGCATAGCATTTTGAACTTATTCGTTAGTGCTTTTCTTCTGTGACCTCAATGGTATAATACACTCTCATACTGCGAGGTAGCTAAAACACAGCCAATACAAACTAACATTTTAAAGAAATACAATTTAGATGGCCTAGGTAAAGTGTAAAGAAAGTGTATACAGGGAATCAGATTAATACAAGAGAATAAATTACTTAGCTAAATTAATATAAAGAGAATATAATATAAAAAATTTATTTATTTTTATTTAAAAAATTTTAAGTAAAGTAGCACCAGACATTTAGTTCGCTAATTTCTTAATAATCGTGTTAACAAAAAAGTATAGATTATTATTAAAACTTAATAAAGTTCATCTAGCGTCAATAACATTGATAGTAAAAAGTAGAAGTTAGTTTTAGGCTAGTCCATAATACGAGCCATTAGCACTACGATTAACGATTGAAGATGAGATAAAAATGACAAAAAAAGTATCTATAGAAAACTATAATTGAATCGTTGTTCCCTTAGATAATGCCGATTGTGATTATAACGAATTCAATCATTTAAAGAAGCAGTCTTGATCGCTTAACCTAAGCAACAACGATTTTACATAATTAATGGGATCGTTTACTGAAAACAAATAATTAACATCATTAAATCGCAAAGATCTTAATTGATAATAATAATGTACTGATAATGAAAGTATATATTAAGAAAATCAATTTTCGTTAAACTAACTAAAAGGCCAAGCTCTAGAAATCTGAATACAATAAAGTTTAAGCTTATTGCAGAAAGGTTTACTAAAGACTCACTCACATATATAAGAACAAGCAAGTGAGAAAATTGTATTCGGCTTTTTCTCAACTTATGATACCCACCAACTTTAGAATAAAAATTGAAAAAAAGGAAAAAATTAAACTTACATAGTTAAAATTGGCTGATTTTATCAACTTTTGTAGAATGCATGTGGAAATTTTTTTGACGTTTCTATTGTAATTTATGAGTAATGAACGCAAAATCTAGAACGAAGAGGTGTTCGTAGCTTACATGGTACTGTAAGCGTATTTCTCAACTGATTTGGATCATTTTCAACATCAACTTGAATGCAAAAACTTCTAATGCTTTCGATAAATTTTACACCAACATCTTCATTTCTGTGTCCAGGCAAATATGTAGACGGATTGGGGGATGGACAAGGGGAACAGAGAAACATATTTAACTGGAGTTAGAATTTAATGTTGATCAAAAATGTATATACTTTAAAAGATATCTGTTGCTCCAAAGGAGTGTTCGAACCGTAAAAAAAAAAATGCAAAAATCGTGCAAAATTATGGACCATGTTTTCTTTAGGTAGAGAGGAAAAAACAAAGTAGTATTTGTATGCATTCGACTAGAAAGTGGAAACACAATGGATAATCAGTGGGAGTAAGTTTTTCCACAGGCAGGCAGTGCGGTTAAAGAACGGCGAATCGGACTAGTCTGCCATACGACAGGCGGGCGAGTAGGTGGGAACGCTAAGAACGTCCTGTTATATAATTACTCAGTCATTTACTTACCCAACTACATACTACATACAGCTAAAATAAATTAACAGTCGGATTCAATCAACTCTTAGAAGTCAATCTTGTATTAATCATTATTAAAACCTAATACAAAATATATAAAAAAAAAAATAAATTGATGTATAAATAACTACGAAAGAAAAAAAAGCATATACATCACTAGAAGAGGCACATCCACAATCAATACCGACCCAAGTTGCGAGTGAACCCCTAAACCATGTCGAACACTCAAAAGCTTGACAACCGACCACAGTTCGCAACATCATTTAATTTTCATAGCGAAAAATCTATAGGAAGGAGAGGCAACAGAGGCATACGCAAGTATTGGTCTACCTGAGCACATTCATAGCTTCTTTGTAATGTAAGTATTCTTAAGATGCTTACACCAACTTTTAATGAAAAGAAGCCGACCTAGCTTCACTTAAAGAGAGCTCACTATGCAAATTCAAACGTAATCGTTGGTCGAAGAGAATCCCTAAATCGATGAACGAATCTGCGTGCTCTAACTTAGGCGAATAGATGAACTGCACGGTATTGAATGAATTGATAGCTATTCCAAGGAGGAGGAAGAAAACAGTTTGACATCCTCAACGTACATTAAGATATGGAAACATGTAATTGTTGGACATCATTAATTTATAAGCTAAATAAAAGGAGTCCTAAATGGTTGCTTTGAGGGACGCCAGTCGCAGGAAATTCATTCGCAGTGACGAAGTTAAACAGAACCTTGAATGATCTGTTATGCAGAGCTTATTCATTTTACTTAGTACAAAGAAAAGCTGGAGGCTTAGAGTTTAAAGATCAATAAGTTATGATTAACCAAGTCCAACGCTTTACTGTGCGAGATGCGTGCGAGATTCACCAGAAAAAGCCGTGAAAACATGGCAAGTAAACTCTAAGAGATCCGTAACGGTTGGTGGTCCTTTCAGAAAGCCATGCTCCCTAAAACAATTTAGGTAAGACTTGGCAATGGATCATCGTTCTCATCGTGATGGCTGTTTCCACATCTGAGAAACGGCTTTCGCAACATACAGGAAAAACACCTGATTCCAAACACTGATTAAAATTTTTTGAAATAACACCACATGGCTCGTTACAAAATAATTCGAGAATTAAAATATGGCTACAACCAACCCACGTAAAACGTCGCTTTCTAAATTGACCAAATTAGGAATCGGAAAGGGTTAGTGATCAGACGGAGATAGTTAACAATCAAATCAGAACCAGCAGTTGATAAATTTCGTTGAAGGTATTCAGCAAAGAGGTTTGAGGTTTTCATATTACCAGAGGACTCGGAGCCACTGAAAGAAATCTACGAGGGACATATCCAGATTTTTCTTTTGGAATTGGCAAACTTCCAAGAATATTTAAGATTAATAAGCAGTGAGCACTTTATCAACGCAAATTATCTGCAATAACATTGGTTGAGGTAATTAAATTTATGCCTTGCAGCAGAATAGGTACAATTGTCAGAAGTACAATCACTTTTCACAAATTTTTTGAGGGTGGAAGAACTACCGAATTAGTATTATGGGGACGATACCGGGGAATGAATTCTTTTATTTAGCGAAATTTCCATGCTTTCAGTCGGAACTAACACCTTAAAAGACGAGATAGCTGTATGTTGAGATGGAGCCAATTTGAAAATGCTAACACGCTTGCAATTGACGGACGGGGCTTTTGCAGCAAGATAACACTTTTTGTTATCCTCAGAAGTGTCCGGCGTCAGTCTTGGCGCGCATATTGTCTTTCTGTGTTGCACTGCCGTCAAGCAGACGTTATTCCTATTAGGAACAATGGGAATCACCGGTAGAGAATTTTGAGTTGGGGAGGATATAGAGAGATTGACTGCACTTGCTTGTGAAGCTTATCCGACTTGTTCATATTGGTGACAAGAAAGTATATCCAAACAGCTAGGTGGAGACGAGGATTGATTGTTTTTGGGGGAGATATCCTTGCCACCATGGTGGCGAGCAACATGGATAAATATTTGAGGTTTAGGCTTGGATCGAGGTTAAATAGCGCACGCTATACTACAAGTTAGTCTTTTACAGGCTGGAAGAGAAAGTGAGTGCTGTAGGTAGCGGCACATCGAACATTGTTTCAGTTTTTTCAACCTTGCCGCACAATATCACGAGATTTTTGCTCAAATCAAAAAACCCATTCCTTGTCTCGATGAAAAGCTTATAAAAATTAATGTCCCGCTGTGTACAGTCGGGGCATGACGAACATAATCTTTTCAAAGAATCTAGGAATGCGTCTGCAGCAGGGACAGTAATACTTACTCACTTTGCATGACAATAACGCTCACAAACCCAACAAGTAATGAGTCGCTCAGAATCTGGGCCTGCTTTGGTTCGACATGATACAAATAAACACTCCATGTCGGGAAATAACAGACAAAATAGAGTTTGAGAAGAAAGAAAAACAGAGAAGCTTTTTTCAAAATGTTCCTCTAAAATGACAAGCAACCCTGGCACTATTAAAAACACAGTAAACAAAGAGCAAAATTGTAAACCCCGCAAACCAAAGCAGATATTTGAAAGCACCAATAAGCAAAAAACACGAAAGACTCTTTTTGATAAAACTACCAAGTAATGACCGCAAAAGCCAAGATGATATCAAGACAAAAAGTTCAATGGTTTTTAATAAATTATTTAGACTTTTTTTAAAATTATTTAAGCTTTAAAACCGTATAAAGCAATAAAATAAAGAAAAGGAATTACAAAATTTCTACACGCAAAGTAAAAAATACGACCACAGCGCGCGTGTAGAATTGCGAAACTTGTTAAATGATTAAAGGTAGAAAAATATTTTTATCTTTGTGGAACAATTACTCTGGATGTACATGTACATAAACACTACAGTGTCCACGCTAAGCCGGTGCTCAAGGATGTCGGCAGTTTGGACACATTTTCGTCACCAGTGAGAATATTACCGTTTCACCGTTCGCGGATGTCCAAATAAGCTTTGAAGACTCCCGCCTCGACGTGCGACTTTAATTTTGGCTAGATATAAGTGGTGTGAATGATACGGACAACAAATGTCGTGAAACAATACCATAAGGTCTCTTGCAACTGAGCTCTCTGCAGCTTTCCTAGATCTGCTCATTTTGTGGTTGCTTCGGCAAATTCTGTGGTGGCGCGGCTGGAATCAATTTCGATTTATATTTCGGAGGAGGGCTGCCTAAGTGATCACATTGGCAAATGTTTGACACGTGAAGGAAGTCCAAGAGTGGATGATATCGAAAATATGGATTTAGAAGATATTGCTAATGAAGAAATCTGGCTTTTCGCTTACATAATTAACTCATGTGTTCTGCTAGGATCTGCTCTTAATTCTAAAATTAATGTTCGTTTTTCTGTTTTAACTTCTGTGTTTACCCATCGCATATATCGGTAAATAAGTTGAAAATTATTGTGAGCATAACATCTAATTGAGTAAATAAATAAAAAATTAGGTTAACTACAGGGAAATCGCAACACAAATTCACAAAAGAAACCCTTGCTTTTCTCTTCATATGATTTGACAAACCAGTACATGAAATTCCATCTTCTGATCACGTCAAGTATCTGATAGTTACTTTGGATAAAAAGTTAATCTTCCGCAATGATATTCAACATATCAACAACAAATAAGAAGTTGCACAAAATAGCAAAAGTGGATCCATTCCAAACAAAAATTATAAAACTGCAAAAAACAATTCATATTAGACGCACAGACTTCATATTACTGCTAAAAAATGGCAGAAATAATGCTTAGCGATGGACAATAATCCGAATAAAACGCCTCGCACAACTTTTTTACAATGCAAAGCAATTTTTTTTCAAATTACACATCTTGTATATAAAAATTTAATACATTTAATACGAAATTATTCAAAGTAACACATTACGTATATGAGATTATAAGTTGATTTCTAATCTTTCCTCTTCAAAGTTGCCCTTACTCCACCTGCGGCCTTACCCAAACAAACGTAGAGACAGCACCAGATTCTTTAATATAAAAACTAGTAACTACTGGTGTCAAGAAGTTTTGGTTTGTCATCTCCATGTTTTAAACGAATATGCGCGAGAACGTATACGTATAGGTATGTATGGAAGCAAAAATTTTGTTCGATAGCATGTGTAACCTGTTCTCGTTTCATCGTTTATCATATTACAAATTTCTTTGTAAAGTGGTGCAAAATTATCGGTGTATCTTTGAACGTTAGAAAGGGCAAGGCGATATCTTTTAATAGAACATCGCTATTGTCTATCAATTACTATGTTAACGGTTTGAATTTGAAATTTGTAATATTCTTTTGTGATCGGGAAGTCATCCTTGCATTAAATTTACATTTAATCTTCAAGTGTCATAAAAAGCCTATAATATTCGTCAATTACACCTACTCTCGGGTATATCTCAGTTGGTCGATCACCAACCCATAGTTGTTATGTACATATGTTGGAATCTCTTGAGAAGCTCTTATTTGCCCTTCATGAGCTTAGATGGAAAGCGCAACGGTCACTAATTCCTTGCGAAAACAGATTCCTTTCAGCCAAAATCTTTAAATCAGAGATAAGTAGATTTTACTGCAAGTTGCGTGGCTAATTTTATTTACGATTGAATACAGTCTTCATTGTTGTGGACTTATTATCCCATGTAGAAAATTTAAGGATTTATATCCATTGCGCCTACCGCACTGTAGGGCTGGCTATAACCACCATTCTCCTATATATGTCGTCTTACTTGAAACACTTTAATGAAAATTATTATTTTTCTCCAATTCGGATAGGAGTGAATACGTGAAACGTACGTTACTTAATCGGTAACGTTATTAAGACTTGCTAACAGTTGATATTGCTGTTATTCTTCTTTATTTTCTTTTCCTCACTTAGGATTAAATACTCTAAGAAGCAGGTTAAATCTTTTACGTATATTATATATTTTGTAATAGGTCATAATGACCTATTAGCTGTTAATAGCTAAATAAATAAATATATGAAATATAATGTAAAGAAATATATAATATTAAATATTTTAAAATGTAAGATGAAGAGTGGTCTAGGGCATATGATCTGCCCGTTCGGCAACTAGGTTTCGTGCGTCCTTTTATTCCTTTAAGAGTAAAGCACGTGTATTCCTTTTAAATGTAACGGCCTATGAAGTGTCTATGGGACAAAAATTTAAACTCTCCTCTCCTCCCCCCCTCCCATTCAAGCGAACTAGCTAGCTTAGCAATGATACGTGCATCCGTCTCTACAGCCTCCGATCCTCTTAAAGTGGCAGCTAAGAGTAGCGACGAAGTGTGGATATTAACACAGACAGAGGATTTCTGTATGTAGCCTTTACGCGAGCGATGCCTGCAATGAACAGTGATGCCACTTACTGGACTTTACATTGAGGACTTTATTCTGCAAATATACAAAATACTTATCCTCACCGCATGATATTTATATGTACAGCGTAGCGATTATTTACTTAGAAGCACAGATTTATATATGCTTCTGCTCTCTGAACATCTGATGCAGTGTGACGTAGTATAAAGAAGCCACCAACGATGGGAAAGAAAGCGTAAGCATATAAATCGCTGCTAATTAACAGCACTATTAGTGTTATTGATAACAGTCCCTGTGTTCTTATCAGCTTTTATTTTGAATAAAATGGTGAAACCTCTTGCTACTTGGTTTTTTGGATATACATACATAGTAAATGTGATTACACTGACCAAATCTTCATTAATTGCTGGTACTGTATACAGCTTTAATAATCAAATGTTTTTGATATCAAAATTCAAAGCAAAGAATTTCTTATACCAATTTCATGATTGTAACGTTTAAACAATATAATAAGAAATGACTATTCAATTTTCTTACTGGGATGTGGTGTATATCCGGAAATAGACGAAAATACTAAATGACTTTAAAATTGATAAATAGCTTAAAATTCAAGCAAATCCAAGACCTGCCGAAGTTTTTCAAAGCACCTTTTTCCTTAAAATTTAAACACCCCATTACCGACAGAAACATTTAGCAAATATGTGCCACGTGTAACGCGCAACGTTATTTGAAAGGCAATCGAAATTCTTGTAGTTAATTTTCGTTCGCAACAAAGAGAAAATCGATTGTTTTTGTTTGCCTCATATATCATTCTGGTCCTCGCTTTTATTGCTGTCACTCAAGTTGAATGAACAAGCAGAAAAAGAAGTAAATTTATGTTTGTATTTATTTGTGGTTGTGAAAATTTAGAAAATATAATTTTATAAAGCTTTAAATTAAAATAAGGCGCGCAGCTACTGTGGATCAATGTTTCAGATGTACACCTATATTTAGTCCTGTAACGAATTTCCATAATAAACCAGAATTAATTTAAATTAAAAATACTGAAAAAAGCTCAGTAAGTCTCCTGTCTAAGACGTATATGGCAATAGTGTTGACAGGCAGTTTGTTAGTAGCAACTTCCGATAAATAAATTATTTGTGTCATCTGCATATTTTCAACAAAATCGTATGGGTACCAATGATATTTTCCCCTTTGGTCGCCCAAAAGCCCCGGCTCTTCCAAAAAACAGAAATATGTGCACAAAATCGTCTTCGAAGACCGAAAACTGAAATTGCACGAAATAGCTGACGCGTCAAAGATATTAAAAGGCAATGTATTTGCTATTTTGTACAAACATTTGTCTGTCAGAAAACTCTTTTTGAAACGGATGACTCATTCGACAACATCGTGTTGATGATTCAAAGCATTGATGTGTGGCACTGTTTAAGCCAACTAAAAGGCATTTGATCTTGCGATATGTAACAATGGATAAAACATGGACTCATCACCATATTTCAGAGTCAAATCAGTAATAAGCCGAGTGAACAAAGCCGTCCAAAGCGACCAAAAAATAGCTTCATTACTTCCGACTTGTAAACTAATGGTCGGAATGCTATGAAATTTTGAAATATTTAGCTTGAAGGCTGCTACTAAACAGAAATCATATTTGTCTCTCAACAGTTGTCATTGTGGCATATAATATGTGTATTTATATTCTGCACATTCTGCTGTATGTTGTTCGTTAATTAAACTTTGTGTGTAAAATAATTTTAAAAAACTGAATGTTTTTCCTTATAAACAAAATTCTTCAACATATATTCGTAGTATTATTTCTTGTAAAAAATATACTTTTAGAGCTACTTTGCTTTTACCTAATATGTCAAATGAAAGAGAGAATATTTAACAGCAGTTGCGCGTGAGCAAAAAAAAAACGAAAGTCCGTCTCATACGGTGTCATTCAGTCGACGCAGCATTGCCACTCCGGTTAGTGTGTTTTGTTTACAAAACCTTTTGTAGAGCAGAAAATTTACCTTGGAGCATTCCAAAAGAAAACACAAATTCAAAAATCGACTTGCCCCGTCTATCCCCGCTGAAATGAACTAGATTTGGGATTTTCGCAACAATACTCTATTCATTGAGTAATAAAGTTGGTCGCATTTGGGAATTGGTCGCATTTTTCTTCATCCGCGAATAGTGAAACTGCGAATAAGGAGCTTTTACTTTATATTAAAGAGTTCTTTTCCAGCTTAATAATTAACTTCTTTTTAAAGTTCAAAATTTTATATAATTATATACAATATTTTTCTTAGAGGAAAAAAATTCCAAAAACCTATGTGGTTTAAATATCCCGATAATAAACTCAAATTTTTTCTAGAAAACAAATTCAATTTCAAAACTATAAATCGTACTTTTTTCAATCCAATCCACAAGATTCAATATTTTTTTTTTTTTAAATTATCATTTCGAAACTCTGTCTGGAACATAAAATTTCTCACTATAGTGCTATATTGTCATTACTGTTTATTTAAGAATTTACCCACATTTATATATATATAAGTAAAACCAACGGACGGTTTCTGGTGGCATCCCAAAATTTAAAAAATTGTGCAATTTCCCTAAAACAAACCTTCCGATTGTTTTTGCTCGTTGCAAAATAATGTCTATATAGAATCCCTTCTAAGTTAAATATTTTGGGATGCTCGATTCTCGTTAACATGTCCAATTCCAAACATTTATTAGACGTAGTTTCAAAAGTGAATATTTCACTTTTATTACTTCGTTTGAAAAACTTTTTTTTTATATACTATTGACGCGAAAAATTTCTTAATTAAGTTGCACTAGTCGAGCCTAATTTCACATGTAATCTGTGAACTAAACGAAAAAGCAGCGCTATATCTTAATGTTATCGATTTCAAAGTTCCGAAATTTGCAGCTTAGACTCAGTTTATTGCCGATGAAATATAGAGAGTCACTTATGCGTACTTCATGTCATAAATTCAAAGGATTACAAAAACAAAAAGCACGCTCAAAAATACGCGTTAGATACCCTTAAAAGCCCATCTATATATTATACATTCTACTGTTAGAACGATTCGAAAATTATTATCTACTTAACTATTAATGACTCACCCATATTGCAAAGCAAGTTCATTTAACTACACGGATTAATCTTGAAACACATACCATCGGAACTAGTTCAGTTACAGCGAATCGAAAATCGTTTCATTTCACGTTAATCGTTCGTAAGGTATATTGCTTTTAATTTTAAAGTTTAGCAAATCAAGATAATTGAGAGAAAAAATTGAAAGGATGTACTCAAAAATATTTATAAAAATTATAGTTGGAAAGATTAATGCTTCAATTCGTGAAATTTGTATATCACGACACAATTGTGTATCGAAAAGGAACTACAGGTAGCATCGAACGAGAAAATTGTTCCTAATACAGAAATCTTTATTCGTCCTTTAACCTCGTTTTTATTTTAAAATCATTCATACTTTCCAATATTTCGCATTATATTTGTATTCTTTTATCCTTTACGCAAAATTCATTGCTTTTGAATCTAAATCGCATGGTTGAAGATTCAAAAAGTTTAAAAAGTAGCAACAGCTTTCGCAATACATGGTACAAGATGTATACACGTATTTACATACGTTCAAGTCGCTAATTCAAACATCTCTTAACGTTGTTGAAAAAAAATATACATCTAAAGTTAGCCAATTAATTAATATCTTTGCTATAGTTGCCTTCAACGCAAGGACGACTTGTCTCTACTATAAAGTTCACGGAGGTATGCAATTGACACAATTGTCAGTCATGGCAATTTATACTCTGGATTAAAAAGCGAACATTTGCTTTCGATCACTTTATCTATTTTATATCTGATTTTTTTTTTGTTTGTTTAGTTTTTACCCACTTTAAATCTGACGTCATTTGAAACTACATGCACATTCGAAAAGTTTATTTAAAATCACCAAGTTTTTATATAATTCTATATCAATGTGTCTTAAAGTCATTATATGAAAACAAATTGCAATTTTTAAAATTCATGGACAATAAACGGTTAGTAGTAACATTTCGATATTCTAAATTGATGTGAAAAATTTGAATAAAATGGCTCGTTTGAGCAACTTCGCTTATAAACATTCCTGCGAAAACTGAATCTTCATATAATAAAAAAGCTTAGTTTTCAATGTTTCGCGTCAAAAATTGATTCTGACATAGACATGTGTAGCATTTTTTAACAAAGTCAACAATAAATTCAGTCTACGAGTTCATGGTCATATGAATAAATATGTTTTGTTTTGATTATAGAACGTATCGATGGCAAATCCTAAAGAAAAAATGCAATATGAATATATTCCCTCTTCTTCTTGCATACGTAGTTTAGACTTCGAAACTCTTTATGGTAATCCATTTAAAGTAGATGGTTGTGGAGACACTTGATGCTCGTCAATGTATTGAATTTTCCAAAAACATTCACAAGTGAGTGCGCGGAAGTATTGTACGCCATAATTGGAAAAGTTGTGGCCACAGAAATATATAAAATAACAGTTTTCCCTTTACGTTAATCATGGAGCGCCTAAAATGCTTCCTTTTCCAAATTCATTACTTTTCTTGTTTATTCGTAGAAATCTCCTGCCGAAGCCCACCAAATAGGTTATGAAGCTTATGGGGATAGTGCTCCATCATATCCCAAAGTCGGTTCAACGGTTTAAAAATGGCGACAATTGACTGGAAATGTCATTCTTTGGCCACTTTTTGCAAGAGCTGTCCAGGATACACTATTGCAGCTTGAATGGGAAGTTCTGCCACACCCAACGTACTCACCAGAGAATACGCCTTCTGATTGCCGCTTGTTCGGTACAGCATGGCTTGGCTGGAACTCGGGACCGCAAAGTTAAAGAAGTACGAAATGGATGGATCGCTGCCAAATCAAAATATATTATTTCGATATGATATCGCCATGTTGCCAAAAGTGTTGTGAAATGTTATAGAAAACGATGGAAACTATTTTGATTAATATATATTGTACCAATTTTCCACACTAAATACCTTTTTCAAGTGAATAAGTGATCAAACTTTTGTAAACACATAGTAGATGAGCGATTTATATAAAACAATTTAATCTTATTGTACATAAAAGCTTATATGTAAATGGATGCATACATGCATACATACATACATACATACCCATATACACATTAACTATTACATAAATTAAACATATAATGCTACAATAGCATGAGATTTAAACTTAAAATTCAAATTCTCTTTCAAAGGTTGATTTATTATTATTACTATTATTGTACATACCACTGTATAATGCGGGTATACTCATTTTATTTTTTTTCCATAATATATGTAACACCTAAAAGGAAGCTTCAGAGACCCTATAAAGTATATATATTCTTGATCTGCGTGAGATCCTGTGTTGATTTTGCCATGTCTGTCCTGTGTGTCTGTGTGGCGTGTGTTGTGTGCACTCTCCTGGTCACCAAAATGAAGATATCGATTTCAAATTGGGTAGAGACATTGGAAGTTTTTACACGCATGTTGGTATTGAAAATAGGACAAATTAGTCGAGCAAACACACGCAGTGGAGCGTAAACTGAGAGCAACTCAGTTTTTTCTAACAAGAATTTTTTGAATTTTTCTCGTTATTTGGAAATTATTAAATTTAGAAAGCTGATTTTTCACATTTGATTCACAGGGCGTTTTATTTTCTAGGTCCAAAAATTGAACCAATCGGCCATGTCCAAACAAAGTTACCAATAGTGAAATTTAATTTTTTTGACTTTTTTGATGTTTAATGCAAATTTATCAGGGGGCAAACGATACAAAACGATTAAAACTATTTAGTACACTTCTCAAATGAAAATACATTATCTGCCTAAAAATGGGCTCGTTTTAAAATAAATATGGTAGACGCCGCAATTAGTTTTTTTCTTAATAATACCAACAATATAGGTATAAAATAAAAGAACTTGGAGAGTAGAATGCGAAAAGCATAGTGTGTCACAAATTATAATAGTAAGCACAAATTTGTTAACAAAATAAAACAACAAAACATGACACACTTCGAATGAACGCTTCGAATTGCATTCCCCAATAACCCAATAAACAACTTTAAAGAATGCAATTCGAAGCTGAGCGCCTCCATTCTCAATTACGTTGATCACAGCATTATATAATTTTATTCGTAAACAAGTAGAAAATAACTAAGCTAAAAATATGTATAAATAAGGCAAATAATGAAATACAGAAAGAATGATTCTTGATCAGAACAATACATACTGCGTTTCAATCACTAATAGTTAATTAGGGACTCCTCTCGTCTAAACTTGGCATGATAAAGAGGAATAAAGACCTGGCGCATTGAAGCTGACCGGAATAGGCTACACCTATAAAGAAGCCTCCGCAGTTTGTTTAAGAGGAGACTTTGCGAACACATATTCTATTGCCTACTTACAACACCACAAAATTATTTCTTTACATCCATTCTGTGCATTTAATTTCATCCTGCCACTCGTCTGACTGATTTGATCTAAACTTTGTAAACTTCTGTAATGTTATCAAAAGGCCTGCAAAAAATTACAATTCACTAATACCTAGAGAAACATGCCAGAAAACATCAGCAACTTACGTACATTCCACCCAAAAAGAAAAGAGGAAGTAAATTAATTAAATACAGGAAACGTCTTGCCTTCCTGAAAAGACAAGTACAAGAACTTATCAAATGGCACATCTATAGCCATTGACCAATAGAAAAAAATTTTAGATATTAAAAACATTGAAAACCAAATATTTACTATATATATTACGGATAACTTTTTACATATTATCATTATAATAGTTATCACATACATAATTCGAAAGTTTTTCCAACATTTCAAAAACTATATATATAAGAAAGCCAGCACTGCCGCTGTCTGAGATGATAAATCGAAATACTATTATACATTTATAAAAAAACGTATACTTATTTACCAGTAGATATGCTTATAATATTGTTACGAAAATCCCAAATTCAGTTAAATGTCAGCTAAGTAATTTTCGTAAGAATAAATTCCCTAAAGGAGGGAAAACCAAATGAGCATTCGCAGGCCCCTCAGGCAGCTGCAGACCAGTGAAAACGATTAGTGGAAAAGCAAACAGGTAAAAGCTAAGTGCATATTCGCAGGCTCGTCATGCAGGTACAGGCCGATGGAAACGATTAGAGGAAAAACCAGGCTGGGATTAGACCATAACCATAAATTTAGGTATAGTACGATTCTTGTAAAATTGAACATAAATCGAATATTTGTGAAAAGTAGAGTTATTCTGGCAAGAACGCAAAAGTTGAGAGTACGGCCAAAATAAATTGTAAATAAATATTTCTACTGTTGTAACAGACAAAGTAGTAAAACAAAAGAACTTTGAAGTGCATTTCTCTTGATCAAAATATCCACGATCTAGTGATACGGACTGTATCTTGTAAAAAGCGAATTTCACAACAATATATTTAGGCTATAAAATCTATGCATACATAAACACTGCACTACAAGAAAATTATACAAAATATTAGCGTATAAAAAAAAAAATCTTTTTAATGGAAAGAATAGATGAAATTAACATTTCTATAGATAGAATAGTTACAAACCTCAAAAAGCTAGGCAACTAGGCAACCAAACGTATAAAAAAACTCAATCAAAAACAAATTAGTAGAATTAGAAAATCATAAAGTCGGAGTTAATACAATAATAGAAAGCACAACAGAACCGGAGAAACTAAAAAACAAACTTGAGAATCGATGCAGATCAACTCACACAATACCACAATTACATTCAATGGTAGCCCAAGCAAAACAAACGGGTAGCCTTACACTTTTTAAGGACAGAATATTGAACATTATCGCAGACCTAAATCATCTTCAAATCTAAAAACTAGGTCCCACCCCCATACACGAACAAAAACCTGTCATTAGTAATATCAATGACACCTATGCCTTAATAATGTTCTTATTAATGTAATTATTTTTACGGCCCAGTCGAAAATATTTTCCGAATCTATTAATATTGCACTCAAGTACAAAAAAAACTATGAGAATAAAAAACAACAATCATTATCCACGTCACAAAAATACCTCCGGCATACTATCGCCCTAATTTCAACAAGAGAAACTATACACCGAATAACAAATCAAAACTGCAATAACAACACAAACCAAAATAACAACATCAATAGATATATTAAACACAATTCAAATTCCAACAACAATTTCACCAACAACCATATCAAGAATAAAAACAACAACAAAAATAGAAACTAGAGATACCGAAATAATAGTAACCATAATGGCAACCACCAAATCCACAACAGAAACAATAACAGATAACACGCAATAGAAAATCTGGGAAACGAGATAAACTCTAATTCTCCCATGAAGTCACCGAATCGGGGAATACAAGATTAAATTTGACATCCAATATACCCACCCACATATATACCACTTCAAAATTATCAAACTATATCATACTAAACATGAAAAAAGCAACCAAACCAGAGTTAACTTTCTTATTAGATGCAGAAGCTGACATAAGTCTCTGCAAAGCACGTCTACTAGAAAACTATCAACAGGATTTTTTTCAATCCATCAACATAACAGGAATAACGAACGAAAGTATACATAATCAGGGAACAATCAAACTACAGATGGACTTAGGACATCAAACCATAGAACATAATACGCGTTGTACTCCCCAAGTTCTTTTATTTGATACCCATATCGCTTGTATTATTAAGAAAAAATTAATCGAGGTATCTACCATATTGCCAACCCATTTTTAGGCAGATAATATATCTTCATTTGAGGAGTGTACAAAATAGTTTTAAACACTCTGTCTTGTTGGTCTTACGACAAATAAGCATAAAATTTCTAAAAAGTGAAAAAAAATAATTTTAATTACTTGTAACTTTGTATGGCCATAGCCGATTGTTTCCATTTTTGCACGAAAAGGGTAAAGCGCTTCGCACAAATTGTTGTTAAGAAAAAGTTGAGTTGCAGAGTTGAGAGTATATAAATAGTTTTTTTTATATATGAGAGGAAATTATCTTAGGGTTGTTCGAATCCAATTTCGGGGTCTCCCATAGGCATCCTGAGCAGAAGGAGACCGTAGGTAGGGCAGGGTGAAATATGGCCAAGGACTTGGGATATGGTCCTTCGGTAAGATGGGTTTCGTCCGCCCATCTGTTCGTATAAGGATAAGATATGTGTATTTCTTTTAGGTGTAACCGTTTGTGGAGTGTCCGCGAAACGAAATTTAAACCCCTCCCCTCCCCTCACATTTACCGAACTAGCTTGCTCAGCTAAGGTACGTACAAAAGTCTCTGAAGCGTCCAATCCTCTTCAAGTGCCAATAAAAAGTGGCCCTGAAAATTATTAAAATCCGTGTACATCCAGACATAACTGTTACGCTTTATGTATTCGAATCTTTAATTGACATTTATTAAGCGCTTCAATAAAAATTTATTTTGTTTATTTGTTATGATTTAAGCATTTATTCTTTTGCTTAAACTTGAATAAAATAGCGGTTTGGCATTTCTATTACGACTTTTGACTTTTATTTCTTTATATTTTGACTAACTTTCGACTTCTAAATAACCTTTTATAGAATTTTCGCATAGCTCTCAACCCAGACCTGACAACACAGTATATTTCCGCGATATCCAAAACTGCTTATGGATTCTTATCCATATATCCATATCATATGACATGACAGACATATTTGTGCAAAATAAAGGCTAGGTAACAGAGATAACTTTTTTTCGAATAAAACTCAATTACAATTTTCTATAAGAATGTACAAAATTTGTTATAATTAAAAACAATTATATATATGTAGAAAGTACACGAAAGTACTCTAACTAAACACCTTACAGTAACAACATTTCTAAATAAGGGCAATCCTAATATGTCATTATTATTTTTAAATTTTTATTCATCTTTTTCTTTCGAGTTTAGAAGCGTTTTGTAATTAAATGGAACGTTTAATATTTTCTTTTCTTTAAAAAATCTTTTTCACCAAAAGCGTCAATACGGAATGGTAATTTGGGGATACGGTCCTAGGTGACAAAATAAAAAAAATCAAATATATAAAAAAATCACTTTGATCGAAGTTTTTGAACACTTTGATTAATTATCTTAAGGCTTGGGCAATGGTTTGAAGAATTTTGTAATTTTCTCTTGCTTGGCAGTTTTTAAAAGTTCCTTCAATTCAGACTGATAAGCAGCGGTCGCATTAGCAATTTGCTTTTAAAAATAAGACTTCGTTCATAAAGAAATCCCGAAACTCATTTGCCATTCTTAAACCTTCACTAAGATTTTTCAAATTAAATGTTACGTTTCCAGTGCTTCTTGAAGCCTGTTCTTCAATGGATTGAATTTAACATTTCCTTCAAGTCGGTTTCAGTCAAATCTTCATCTCGCGATTCCTGAATGTCACTTGATTCTATCTGTTCGAACCCATCTCGTCCTATTCCATTCGCAACTTCGGCTATGTTTGCAGTGAAAGTTTGAACTTGCACAGATTCTTCGTCATTTTCCGCAGTCAGAGCAGGTCACAGTTTTTTCCCGCATGACTTCAATGTGTGTGGCTTCAGTTCTTCCAATGATTCTTTTATGTTTATGATGCACTTTGCTATGTCAAATTTCTTCCTGCATTCCATAACGTTCATTATTTTATCCGATATGATTTTGAAGGTTCGTCTAATGTAATAGAGCTTAAAGGCCTTGGTTAATCCGCGAATAAAGAAATTTATAGCCGGGAATATAGGAATTGGGTCGTATTTTTTTAATCCGGGAACAGTGAAAGAGCGAATGAAGCGTTTTTACTGTATATTACTGTACATATGATTATTAACTATATATAAGTACAACAAATAGATAAAAATATACTTCAATATTAAAAACCCGTCTTTAGTTCTAACTTACGCCGTTATTTATCTTTCTGAATGGTGTATACTAAATCGAATACGGTGAGGCTAAGCATTCCGAGTAATTAAAAAGTAAAGCTATAAACACAAAGTTCAGCAATTAGTAGTATATTTGTTGCAGTCATCGTCCATCGTAAACCAACCTTCGTTACCCTCATAGCCCTATTAAAAAATGGTTTATTAACGTTGTCCTTGGGTTTTCTGTATTATAATTTTTATATTTTGCGAAAGTTTTGGACATGATAGATTCTCGCTTGGCCATGCAAGTCGAGCACTTTTCACAGTGTGTTTATTTCCAGATCGATCAAGCGATTTAGCAGAAGCCAATTCGCCTCAAAATGTTATTTTTAGCTACGCAAAGTACAACCAGTGCAAAGCTTAGAATGATCATCTGAGATTCATGATTACGGCAACTGCTACAAAAATATTTTTGTTTACACAGGTCATCATTTTGCAATCTTAAGTTGCAAAAGAATTTACTAGGAAAATCACGCTTGATAAAAAAGGCGACATAAAAGGTATATACTTGTTATTAAAATAAAATTTCTTAAAGTGTTGAAAGTTTGAAATGCTTTACCTGCCAGTGTCATAAAGTAAAGACCACACGTGCAGCTGAGTGTTGAGGAAAATATTAACAACAATTCTTGCGAAGCTTAACAGGTAATAGAATTGAAAAAAAATATTTGAATTACATCTGATATCGATCACTAGTTTTCAAAAAGTTTCTTTCCAAAGTATTTGCTAAACGTAGGAAGATTAGACTTGTGACATTCCTAGAAAGAGGGCGGCTAAGAATGTGTAAGCTTACAAGACTCCAGTGTTTCGAAATACTAAAACTTTGGTTTTTGTAAATAACTTTCTATTAATAATTATCTGTAAGTAGTCTTCTAATTGTATAAACAAGCTCTATGTTGTATATAATTAAGTGGTACCAACATTATCTGCGAAAAAATTGAATAACAATGTAAAATAGCGAAAAGGTATTTTACGTAACAATATCTTTTATCAACTCATTCTCATTCTTCTTAGTTTCGACTTACTAGTTTTTCCAGGAAAGAAATATGCATCATTTAAAGTGTAGTGATGTCTAATTAACATAAAATTGTAAGTTGATTTGAGCATAAAGATTCGCTTATCCATCTTTCCAAGATCTATCAAACTTTCTTAGGTTCATAAACACAGGAATACAAACTTGAAACTCTGTGCCTACATTCTCAATCCACTTGTGCTCAAAAATTAGCGTCAATGGCATAAACAAATAATAATCAAGGAAAGCCCAACCCGCAAATATATGTTGATCAACAATCTCTCTCTATACAATATAGTCTCAAGTCATAATTCACTTCAATTACTTTACGACCCACACCTAAGTGTATGTGAACAAAAACATAAAACTTCTATCTACATATGTTGAAATATAATAATATTTTATCATAAGAATAATGAACAACAGACGTACTTTGTAATTAAGACGTAAACATGTACGATTTTTGATGTTATGATATGGATGCATATGCATCACAATAAAAGTTGTCAAGAAATTTTTGCAACAGTTATTTAGGCAGTTTATTGGCAGTTATTTAAGCAATCTGTCTAGAAACAAAAAAAAAAAAACAATGAAAAGAAAATGGCTTTATTTGTTACATGCTTCATGAAAATAACATATCGATAAGTAATTTCTGAAAATGACGCGAAGGTATCGTCTACAAGGAAAGGTTATTTTACAAAGGGCTAAATCTCAAAAGACAGTTGTTAAAGATTCATCTCATTTCGATCAATTGCATACGTATCACACTAGTTTTGCGAGTAAATTTGTTATTTTCAAAATATAACAAGTATTTCGGAATGGAAGATGATATTCTATACAAAAATTGTGTAGGTATTGAACTATCCCGAAGATTACAAATCTTTTGTGAAAGTCAAAAGAACTCGAAACAAAGACAAATTTACGACAGCTTTTTAAAACATGTTGATGAGGTTACCTCAAAGTAGAGATTTCATATATGTTCACAATAGCACCAATATAGTATAAAAAAAGGTAGTACCTTTTTTCATTTTTAAAGACAATATTGCATACAACGCATGGCCGCCTTAAAACTACATACACATGCAAAGTTTACAATACTAGCAGCACAATAGTTTGTTGTTTTTCTTCGTATGCAAATTTCTAAAAATGATAGTTAAGACTGAATGCAAATGCAGACAGCAGCATCTATTTATGCAAATTTTTGCAGCTATTTTTTTTTTTCTTTTTTTTAGGAAATATATAAAAACTTAATAAGAAAAATTTAACAAGAACGAGACAGTAAAGCAGAGCCAAATATTGAATTTAACTGCTTTTTTTTCCTCATTTAAATTATTTGCTTTTATATAAAAACCCAAAATAAATGTATGCTCGGCTCTACTATACGATTCGACTCATCTCATTGCTATTATCTAAAGGGAAATGCTTTCGCGTTTACATGACTTCTTTTAGTTTCTAACATAATTTCTAGTACTCTTTAGTTATAAGTTTTCACATCCGCATATTCAACTCTATGGATTAGATAGACTTTGCAAAAGACAGCGAATGATACGTTTTTAATTAAAAAAAAAGAGAGTACTCTTTCACATTTTAGATAATTCCTCCGCCGTTTTGATCGCATAGAATTTTCGCTTGTTTATATCTAAATTACCTTTAGCCACTTTTCTTATTTTATAATAGTGATAGAAATAAAATATGCAAAACGAATATAACTAAAGCAATAATAAAAACAAATAGCAAAGTAGAAGAAAGGGAAGAAATTTAAGTTAATATTTTAAAACGAATCTCATACACTCCACAACTTATATACTAAAGACGTTGGCTATATTAGTGCACAAGCTTACGACATTATTATGAGATGTTGCAATGCCAAAATGAAAACTTATAATTTGCTTCAGTAATAGAAATAACTGTAAACTAAAGCTAAAGTTGTAACGATATGATTACATTGAGTTAGTGACTTATTCATGAAATATCTCGAAGATATACGTATAAATCATGAACCAGTGTGATGTCAAATATATTAGACCACCATTTTCTATTAGCGACCGTAATAAATAAATAAGAAAAATAAGGAAAAAAATAACAACAGTATATAAAAATCTAAGATTAAATAATAAATTATGGAAAGTGCAATTTAATAGGTCTGAAGATAAGAAAAGTTAAGGAAAAAGGCGAACAAAAATACATTTAATGCAAAAGCGGCATGCTAAAGTAGATATTTATTTGTTAGCTTGTTGTCTATTTAAAGAGCACTGTAAATTTCAGCATTAAATCACAAAATCGCGTTTTAATTAATTAATGCTGTAAAAAACAACAAGTCAAACAAGTTATATTCATTTTGACACGAATCTTGAATTCCCACTGCCGCTTCGTGCTAATATTGGTTATCGAATTACATCGAATGGCTAGATCTGATGATAATTAATTACAAAGTTGTCCTAAACGTGCTGCTGTTTTTGGGTTATATTTTGAAATTTGTTTTGGTTCCCTTTCATGGTTCAGCTTACTGAAATTTATCGCCGGCGCAAATTCTACGTGCGTTGACTCCAAACGAAAGCCGTTGTAATTATTTCAGTTAACTAATAAATGAACGACTTGCAAAAGAAATTCTTATCAGCATATACACGCTTCATAATGTTCTCGAAAGTTTCCATTACACGCAATCACTACTATTACTATTTTCCTTGGCCATGCGCCCACTCCTTGGTTTATATACGAAATTTCCATTTTTCCATTATATGGGTTAACCAGTCAATGTAATTGGTTGCTAAACCTCACGATTGATAAACTTAACGAGAAAATCTACCTTTACCATAAATTTTAAATCCCCATCTGCAAGGAGCTAAACATAAATATAAATAAATAATTTATGTTTTTCAAGTATGTTGTCGTGCAGTTTCTATGAAAGTTTTTATACTAAAATCATGCACATTTTTTTGGTCTTCCCGAAAAATTGGAAAATTAAGATTTTGTAATTCCTATACGTAATTATAATTGAAACTAAATACCCAATCTAAACTAAATGACCAACCAAAACTGTGATCATATTTTGCTTTGCATATTTCTACGTACTGCTACGTGCTTAGCAGCCAATCTAAACTAAATGACCAACCAAAACTGTGAACATATTTTGCTTTGCATATTTCTACGTACTGCTACGTGCTTAGCAGCCCTGCGGGCGCGAAAATTGAAAAGAAAATTTGAAATTTATAGTAACCGCTTCCTATTTTAAGCCCATATATGATCTTTAAAGATAAAAGAGAATTATTTAGGAGTTCAAACCATCGTGATCGGTGAACCATTACGGCCGGTAATTCAAGTTTTTCAAGTAAGAGTATCAAATAAGGCCCTTATACATTTTGGAAGTCATCATAACCATTGCTTTTATTCTCATCAAAATTGGTGTATATGTCCAGTATTGCCTATAAAATCATGATGGAAAATCAAACAGTGGCGCAGCAGTATAGAAAGCAGTAAAATTTATTATAGAAATAATGAATCTGTTCGGGCAGCGTTGGCGCATCCATACTTGCACTCATTTTTGATTAAACTAATAACCAAAAATTAAATAAATAAACAAGTTAAAATAAGTAATTAAATTAATAAGCAAAATTGGTGCACGTGTAGTTAAGGAAATTCACATGCTTTTTATAGTGCACCCGACCACCCGCAAAAATTAACAGTTTGATGTGGCATATAGTCTGGAAATGTTATTTTTTGCCAATGAAAATGACAATGCAGTGGCCGTCCATGTAGAACCCAATAGAGAAACATAATACAAATGCAATTTTATTTTCTGGCACGAAGGCTTCGATTCGGAAGGAATGTGATTTCAACAAGTGGTTGCGTCGTGCTACAGAGCCCGCCACACAATCATTTTATAGAGAAAAGAGTTTGATGAATTTTTAATATTCAACCACGCCTAAACGAAGTCTTTTTAACCACTTTTTTTTGGTAAGATAATAGAATAATAAAAATCGCTAAGGAAAAACATTATTGAAAATACTAAAAAAACAGCAGCATCGTCGCCATTCTGACGAAGCATTTTTGATTCAAGGAGATCTGTAAGTTTGAGTTTAAAAAAAAGAGTTTAACTTAGCTGTCTACAGCTAAAAAAGTATTTACGATTGTTCAGATATATTGATTTTTATGCGATTGGTGAGCACTTGAGTGAAAACTACAATTTTTAAACTAATATTTCAATTGACATATCAAAATATATTGGGCTACTTCTGTTTAGAATGTTATTTCGAAGATGGGGAAAAGAAACCGCATCAAAATAATAACAAGTGTTGAAATTACGGAGCGTGCTGTTTCGAAAAATCGAAGAAACGTTTTAAAGTTGTGAATCGTGTAGCAGGCATATTCTTTATTACAACAAATTTTATATTTATTTTTACCATTACCTATATCAGCCATTGCCATTACCAATATCAGCTCAAGTTCTCTAATGCGCTAAGAGATGTCCTTAGAAAGTGTTATGTTATTTGGAAGCATTTCCCACAAAAATATTTAACCCAGTTGAGTAGGTATTAAACTAAAAGAGATTGGAAGGCAGTTAGTAGTTCTGCCAAGATGTTAAAATTGTATACTTTCTCGCCGCTGTTTCTATTATTTCGCTACAAATAAAGCGTGCAACTATGTTCTTGACTGATACTACAAAGGAGGCACCGTCTGGCAGAAAGTCTTTGGAAATATAGCATACACACGAATATCTGAACAGGAAGGGCATTCGTATGCTCTCGTACGATTTTGTTTTTGTGCAAATATAGAAAAAAATTATTTTTCTTTTACTTATTAAACTTAATTTGTAGAAACCTTTC
Organism: Glossina fuscipes; assembly: GCF_014805625.2. Lineage (NCBI taxonomy): Eukaryota > Metazoa > Arthropoda > Insecta > Diptera > Glossinidae > Glossina > Glossina fuscipes. Next base: position 121,173 of record NW_024003747.1, read on the forward strand.
AAGTGGTTTTTCCACATTTCATTTTTCTATCTCAATATTTATTAGCAATCACTCCCATTGCACACCAGATGAGTTTGACTAAGTCTACTTAGTATCTTGCATTGATTAAGAGGTAGTGAACATATTTTTTAGTTTTTTGCATGGTTATTGAAGGCGTCATTGGTTAATACAAAAACAAACGAAAAAGTATACTTGATCTAAGTCAGAATTCTCAATTTTTACTCTAATAAAATGGTAAAATGTTCAAATGTTTGTTTAGAGTTGAGAGATAAATAAAGAAGGATAAGTAATAGGCAAATAAGGAGAGAGATATAAAACATAATATATAGAAAAAAATCTTTCAAAGAAAGTATAAAAGACAGTGCCCGCGCAGCTATTTACTAGAGGTTAATCAAAAATTTTTAATATAAACAAATTTAAAATCCGCATGAGTAGTCTAACAAGGCAAAGGGTCGCGTCTAACAGCAGTCGCGGGTTCAAATCACAAGTGCGGGAGTCAAATGGAGTTCAAATTATCGATGTGTTTACTTTTCCTTTCCTTTAAGCACTGGCGCTTAACTTAATCTCAGGTATATATAAAATATTAACCTTACAGGCTGAAAAGTATACACAAAAATTAATTAAGAATTTACGGATAAGGACTTTTCTTTGAAAAAATTAGACGTTAACAATGAGAAAAAAAAAAAAAAAACAAAACGAAATAATTCGCGATGTTTATTATTATTTACCTTCACAAACTGAATTTATCAAACTTTTCATATCTACTTTTGGAAGAATAAGCTACAATAAGTTTAAGTAAGATTAATAGTTCACACTCCTTGCGACGAATATTGATCGAATAACACTTGTATGCAATACATTTACTTGAGCGTGTTAAATGAGCGTTTAAAATTAAATAGGATTTCAGATGTCTATTAATACCATTTATTGGGGCATAAATTTATAATTATTTCGAAGCTTATAACTAGTTCGATTCCAAGGATCATGCTGCTAAAGGAAATCTTCTCTTCATGCAGTAGACATATAAGTACAGGGACAAATGAATGAACAGAAAAACACCTAAGTGTACAGCGCTGCTTTACTAAGAAAACAGTCGCCGAAACAACGAAAGTAAGATTTGCCTGTAATGGTTAGCCGTGGAGCCATTCAAAGTTATTTTATATAACACATTTCCCACCAGTCCACTGATAAAAAGGTCATTAATATTCTTTAAAAAACTGTTCGTTCATTGTTGGGATTCAAATTATATCGATTAGGTTTTTTGAATAAAATGATCGAAAACCATGTGAAAACATACAAATGCAGCCAACCACCTTCTCAGCATACTGAGTGCCCCATTTGTGATGCATTCATCCGTCAACTATTCTATCAGTTAGTGAATTACAATTATTTCTAAGTAGGTATAAATAAAAAAAGACGTATATAAAATAAAAACTGGTTACTTTCTCCTCATTTTTTAGTACATGACCGGTTGTGTTTCTGCAACGTATAATGACCTTTATTACGAAGAAGATTAATCCTCTTTAAACATGAAGCACAGGAAACAATGAGTAAACAACTAATATTCCAATATTGTTGTTATTCTAATAATATTATTTATGTCGGAAAAAACATTTAGTAATATGTACATCAAGTCGGTCAGAAAACGGTTGCAATTTGTCTACCAAACAAAATTTTTTATATTTAAATTACCAAATGTTTCCGAACGTACGGTCAAGAGCAGAATTCTTAAAATATATTTTTAAATAGCATTCGAATACGCAGAAACAATCAATCAAAATATAGTTTCAATCGTAAACGAATCTATTAGAATGAAACTTAATCAAAATATGAAATAAATTATAGCTTATGCAGCACTGGTGTAACTTTTGTATCGAAATTTTCATATGCAATTTCGCAGTTATATTTCAGAAATCAATGTTCATATTTTTTAATAAATCGGGTACAGTAAGGAAATAACACCGCTTTTCAGTTGTACTGCTCTTACGGCTTAACTTCTTCGCACTGCGAAGCACTTATTGACCCACACGTTTTGAAATTTAGTGACATACATTACATTGTATGTAAATGTAACATAGTAAATGGAATCATTTCGACACATTAACTCAAAACACTCGAAAAAAATTTTTTCCAACTTTTCAGCTTGGATTTCGTACCTCGAAATAAGATAAGTATATCCTTCTGCCAGAAAATCGGAGAGAAACTGCGCGTCATCAGGCACATACATAGAAAAATATACATAAAACAACTTATTTTCTCATTTAAAGCTTTCTTATTCTATAGCAACTTCAAAATTAAATTTTATTTCATTCAAATACAATAGATTGAAATGCGGTCGCCAGGAAGTAAGGCAATGATATAATGTATTTTAAGAAACTAGTTTTTTCGAGAAGCGAAGTACAATCAAATGTCAAGTATCATGTGCAATGATAACTAACAGAACCTATTTTTGATGATGTGCTGCTTCTGCTCAACGGTCGTACAAAATTCTATGTCATTTAAAGAAATATATTTTTCATGTATTCTCGATTTAATGAAGCAACTCTACGCCGACTTTGGGACATATTGTGATATAAGACCTCAAAGAACACTTATTTTGTTACGATAACACATGGGCGGAAACATTAATACATTCCAGCAATTACTTCATAATACATTTAGAAAACACCATGTCTAAAGGCAAAATTTTATTAAAGGAGAACGCAATTGAAGAAATATCTCTTGAAAATCGATAAGAAATGTTAATCTTCTGCAATGTATTTTTTCCAATTATCCGACATAGTCAAGTCTATCTTACCCAACTCTCAACTTGTTTAATAAAATATATAATATTTAAAAGAAATTTTGTAGACTTTTTCGTTAAGTTAATTTTTACGGTTGCGTTGTCTTCGGACCCTGTCTTAAATGTAACCATTTTTCTAATAGTCTGTAGGCAAATCCATTCTTGCTTACGCTCTGCGTAGAAATATAATAGTCGAATTTTTCGTAACAAAGACTTCAACTTTTTTTAAAAGAGAAGGTACTGAAGCTTCTTGTGACTACAAGATTACGTAGAGGCACGTTGAAAAATTGTATTTACTCTTTTAACAAAGTGTACACTGAGAATATCTTTTTTTGATATGAGCTGAAATTTAACATAAAAAGCCAAGGAAAGTTTAACATGCGCCCCTATAACACCCAACGTCATCTTTGAGGTTATACATGTGTGTGGATGCATGCATGGTTTGACACATAATTCCTTACAAAATTGTGTTACTTGTATACCGGAAACAAAGAGACATTTTTTTGTCTGCTTTGAATACACGATAAACCATTTCAATTAATTAAAGAGACTACAACAGAAAGGTATAATTTTTTTCAATTAATGGATACACTTAAAGACAATCTATAAAACCATAAATTTTTTCTTATTTTTCTTTTTCTACTTAAGAAAAAAATAAGAGCGCACGTATAGCAAAAAAATAGTGCCATAAAATAAGGATTGATAAACAAGCGTAGAATTTTATTTAATTGATTCTTGTATCATGTTTTTCTATGTTTATTATTACTCATTTTTCTGAATTTACTTTTCCAATTTTAAATTATTAAAAGCATATTTTTTTCTATATCATTTTGTTGTTACCACTTAAACACACAACAATAAACAGTAAGCACCACGTGAAATGTTAACAGAACTGCTGTAAATAACAATAACCGCACTCAGTGAGAGCCTGCCTAAGACTAAACTTTAAATAACGATCAGTGTAAAAACTTAGTAAGACCAACGGAGCAATATCATCGGCAAGACCAACCACAAGTATAGCTATAACTAACAACTCACACAGCATATGGCAATCAGCGATCATTATGATAATAATGATGACGAAAGCAATGCCAAACTATAACGTTTTAAAAAAAAAGTATGCTTACATGCGTACATATAGACATGTGGGCGCTATTGCATGACATGAAAAACAAATTAAATTCTTTCATCGTTTTTTACCAAAAGGCCAGTAATACGGAATTTTTTGTTTGAAATTTAACATTTTAAACTTAAACCTCTTATAAAAGATCAGTGCCCAATTCCAACCTCTTTTCGATCTAGGATTGATGCCTGAAATTTTCAAAATTGTAAAAATTAATTTCGAAAAACTCAAAACACTTTAAACACTTCGCATTTTTTTTTTTTTTTTCTTTGAAAACGCCGAACCTCAACCCATCGAAGATTATCACATATATGTGTACGTGTATGCACGTATATATTTTGAAGTTGGCATTTATTGATATATTTCGTACCACTGTGCATACATTGATGACACGATCAGTGCAAACAACTTTATACGATGAGTCATTAATTTAGTTTCTCCGTTGAGAAGAAAATAATATACCGACAAGGAGAGCGAAAACCTTGGAGAGAATATAAGCAATCATAAATATACATACATGAGTATGTAAGAAGTACAGCTAAACAGTTGTAAAAAGAAATTTCATGCATACATACATTTTATAAATAATTTCGAAGTCACAAACGCGCTTTGTTGAATATTAACACTTTTCCATAGTAATATTTATATAAGTACCAATGATACTTCCTTCAAACTTTTAGTAGAACGATTAGTCTAATCATTCTTTAACAAAAATTTTGCTAATTGTATGTTGAGTTTGAAGCTTAGTGCCATTAGCTATATTTGCAAACATATTAATTTTATTAAAATCCTTTTCAAAAATTTCGTTTGTATACAGCGGACGTCATGCAGATGATAATCGTTTTCGAATACAATTTGTGAAATTTCACTTCATATCACACATTTCAATCTTCTATCCCATTTTTTATAATCTTAGAAGTTCAAACAGTTGAAAAAGGCGGGCATAACAATCCTGCGAAAAGGTCGCAAGCACACGTACTTTGCTAGAAACATCTCAAATAAGTAACCATGACTGCAGCTTACTGTTCGCAATTATATAATTATAAGGTGCTGCCAATAAATCATATTGTTACGTAAAATGCATTGTTGCGACTTTACGTTTTTTTCCGATCGTTTTTGAGATTCACCTCATATTATTAAATTGTGATCTACTTCAATTATTTACAGAAACTTGAAAAAATTTACAAATTCCAAAGCTTTAGCACAATGAATTGATATTGTGAAAAGTTTGGATCGGATTGGCAAACTTTTTGTACCATTTGACAAAAAATAGATTTTTTATGACAGCAATCTGTAATTTTTAACATTTTGTAGTGAAAGTCGGTCGAAGATAACAATTATAAAGACAAACTTACTACGGCAAGTTATGTGGATGTAGATCTATTTCGACCTTTCAAAATGTCGGATTGTGATATGAAATCATCAGACGTTTGATTGTTCACTTCGAAAATCATGAGTTGACATTGATTAATAATAAGTAAGTAAGTGATTTATTGTCCTGATTTTAAAGAATATTTCCCAGCACAATTCTTTTTGCATTACTAATAAGCTCAATTAAGCGAACGCATATCTGCAAGTTCAAACAAATAATTTTCGTCCAATGTAAACGCTATTTATTAAACTGAGTAATGCTTTGTGAGATTGATATGTGAGATTTTATTTGTCATGAACAGAACTTTCTGATCCTTATAACATGTAAGAAAATTGCTCGTTGTGTTTAAAAAACTTATATAAAACTCACAAAAATCATCTGTAATTCTATAGAGCATATTAACATATTTTAAAATGTTCACTTTAGTTAATAAACCGATATCTGTAGACTTTTAAATACGCCGACAGTAATTTTCATAACACTCTTCATCAAATTTTATATATGCTCAGAAAAAGGTTGAAAACTAATTTATTACATCGACTGCGGTTCCAGTCCACGGCCACGGCGAACGCTTGACATGTTAAATGATTTTTTATAGTAACATTTTCGATTCTTTTATTTGTTCATTTTATTTCTATATTGAGAATTGGTTTTACTGGATGTTGCTAATTTTTAGTCCCAAAATTTGATCTTGTCTAAAATTCAAAAATTGAATATCATAAGAATATTTATACAATTGGTGACTCCTCTGCAACTGATGAGTCAGGAGTAATAAAAGAAAAGGCGTAAAAGTGGAGATATCCGGCGGAATAACTACAGCTAAATAATATAAAAGAAGTAAGAAAGGTCTATTCAACGGAGGCCAAATCTCGCATCCCCACCTGTAAGCTTTTCGCATTCTACTCTCTAAGTTCCTTTATTTGATACCCATATCGCTTACATCATCGTGGTGTAAACCACATTCATTTTAAAATTAACCCATTTTTGGCCATATACATCTTTATTTAAGCAATGTACAAAATAGTTTTAAACATTTTGTCTTGTTTGCTTTATGATAAATAAGCATTAAACATCAAAAAAATGAAAAAAAAGATAATTTAATCAATTGTAAATTTGTGTGGGCATAGCCGATTTTTTTCATTTTTGCCCGTAGTGGATATAGTGTTTCGTAAAGTAAACTTGGAAAACTTCAGCCTTGTAACTTTAGTAATTTCTGAGTAACAAGCAAAAATCCACAAATTTTTGTTAAGTTAAAGCGAGTTGCGTTCAGATTACGCTCTACTGCGCGCTTCTGCTCTGACCAACTTGACCCATTGTCAATAGCAACCTGCGTGCTGAAACTTCTAATGTTTCTACCAAATTTGAACTCGATATCTTCATTTTTGCGACCAGGTGAATGCCACGAGCATACACCACAGGAATACACAGACGGACAGACAAGGCTAAATCAATTTAGAATTTCCCACTGGTAAATACTTTATAGGGACTCTGAAGCTTACTTTTGGGTGTTACATATATTGTGGAAAAAAACAAAATGAGAATACCCCCATCTTACAGTGGTGGATATAAAAATCATGATTACAGATATAATCATAAGCAAAAGTAACCAAGCTGCACCACAAATTGTTTTTCAAAAACAAACCAATACCATCTTTAAAATACGAAGGAAAGTTTGGAAAGGATCTTTAACAAACATCATCGAAAGCGCGCTATTGGAAAGTGACACCAAATATCATAGCGATATTGGCAAACAGATCTGAAAGCTATAGCCCTACCCATTACACAATCATTGACTTGTTTAAAATCTGAAAAATTTTATAAAAACGGTGAATTTTCAATGAAACACTGATCTAACGCCCGGCGCGGCTTCAATCGCTTCACTGGCAGCACAAAATTCTAAAAGAAATGTCCTTCCAATCACCGGTATAATTTTAAACAGATAGCAAGAAGAAAATCAATTTTACGCTTGCGCCAAATTGCATAAGACTCATGAAAATTCTGAAACGGCGGACCACAGTCCTTCAGTGAAAGCAAAAATGGATTAGAATGTCCGGCACATACATCTGAAAAAAACATGGTTATTGCGACTTGTTTCAAAAAGTTTATAAGCAAGGGGTTTGTTCAAACCGGTGTTGTTAACCGTGATATTTGAAGATTGAAGCGGAAAAGAAGAATTAAAAAAAAAGTGTTATTGAAAATAAGTTCTTGTAGATGATTTATATAAATAAGTTACTCTAATCGTGTGAATAAAGTCTACGAGTACTAAAAATATGTAAAACTAAAGGGAATTTTACGCAGCTTTAATTTTTTCTTGCTTATACGAAGCTTGTTCAAATTTGATTTACCCAAATTTAATTCTCTCATCCGATTATATGACTTATCCAGCATCTATACCGCCATCGGCGATTTTATGCGCATATTTCATCTTTTAAATGTTTTGATATAAACCGTGGTTTGTTTCTTTAGAGGAATGTTGTGTTCAATTAAACTCGAATTATTTTCTGATTCACCATGTTTACAAAAATAGATGCGTAGCTTCAAATAAAAAAGTGGTGATTGAAATAAACCGAAAAGTTAGCATGAATCTCTTAATGGAACATAATTGATGACGCCAGTTAACAATGTATCCAGTGAAAGCAATTTCCATGTTATTTGTATGAAATATATGGACGTATATCAATCAATACCTCCTATATTATAGATTTGAAATGGGAACAAAACAAACATATATATTGCTGCTGCAATTCAAACATACTCAAATACAAGTTCACATTGAAAATACTTATACTTGCACACATATATTTTCTGCGCCATAGTAGTTATTATGTACGAGAGAATAACACTAACTAGTAATTATAAAAAGAAAAAAAAATAGCACAATTCACCTTTAACATAAAACTAATTAAAATGACCTTCAATTTAACGGTGGCCAGTACACCAAATCATGAACGAATTGGTTCATGCCGCAACGAATATACTGTCAAAGCTTGAACTTGTGGCGGCGCTCTATCTTATTAAGATTGAAGTATCGTTATATATGCAAACAGTAAATATACCCCTAAAATGTTGTTGCTCACATACATGTACATAATCAGGCGCATTGACGTATTAAAGAGCCCATTAACGAAATCTAAGGTAAAAGTTTGGTTAGCACTACAGTTACGGCACCGATCAATTTAACGAAAGTATGTATTACATATTAATTTCTAATCATATGCATCATGCACTTATAATGCATATGTCTACCCTTTCTCTCTGAAAGGCGTCCATTTTATTATTTCTGTACTCCTATTTGACGAGTACATTTTGTAAAAAAATGAACATAGGAAACTGATTTTCGGCAAAAGTCTTCCCTGATCGGTTAAGAATATGGGAATAAAAAATGGGAGTGGTCTGTTCACATGCGCGTCCGCATTACAGAATAAACTAAAATAAGCTTGGAAAACACCGACAATTTGACAAATTTTGTTCATATCTTTAGATCCCGTGAATATGTTCATAAAGAACAGTTTTCAAAATGTTCGCCAAAACCATGTTCATGATCAGTGCAAAGATGTTCCCAATCGATTCATTAATAAGTCTACAATTGTAACACGCAACTATAACTCGTAAACTAGTAATAGATGCGCCATGAAATTTTGGCACGTATCGTTTGAAGCTTCAAAAATCATATGGGTCTGGCTAAATAGGTTTAGCAGCAGCTTACCAATTACTTTTAATAATAAAGTGAAACTTTTCAGTTGAATATTTTTGTTTATTCAGATATATTTTTTAATGATTGAATTTGTTTTGAAAGAATAATTCATTTTTTTCCTTTTAGTTAAAATTGAAAACAAAGTTAGAATAAAAACAACTGCATAATTAGAAGTATTTTTACATTTATATAATGTAATGGGGTAGAATATCACTACAGTTCCCATAAAAAGTACGATTTGAAATAGAAAAAAGTTACAATTGTTGATACTTTATCATGAATATAAATAGAGATCTGTAAGAGATGAGGTAGTGTGAGGTGTCTAATGATTGGTCTTACCCGACAAATTATTTCTTCCAAACAATTCCCTGTAATAATTTCTTCCAAATTTGCTTTTCAGTTCCCATTGAACTACAACAATATGGTATGCTCAACAGAACACGCAATCCGTAAAACACATAGTTTGCGTGCGTTGCTAAAGCAAAGTCATATGACCAGCGCTTGCCTACATAAACGTTAATAAACTACAGAATTAATAAAGCGAATTTTAATGACAAGTAATAATTAATGGATGTAAGCTATAAACGAGAATAAAGCGATTTTTGAAACAAAATGCGATTAAAAAACGAAAAAGTTCGTTCTGCACAGAAATAATTAGCAATACACTCTAATTTAATTTTCTATTTTTTTTTTTCTAACCAATATGTGAACGACTTTAAAATCATAATATGTTTAATATGTGAACCATATTATTTTATTTTATTTTCATAAATATGTCGCTGTTTTTGTTGTCAAAAACGAGGCACTGATGCAATGATCATACACTGTCCGTTTGTAAATATACACACCAATTTTATTTCGACAGTTCGTGAGCCACCCAAAACGCTTAATGCAATCATTGTGTTCAGTGCGTTAAGCGTCGTACAATCGTTTATCCCATTGTTTGTAGCTGTTATGCCCGATCTACCCATCCTATACGAAAAGGGGAAAAATGATGTGTTTAGAGTAAATTAAGCGCTGGACCATGGCATTGATTATGTATTTTTTCTTAATTATCGTTTGCTTCTACGAAAATTATAAGATAGTTTTCTTTTTTTTGGATATGTATCGCTATCGTTTCCCATTATTTATTTTAAAAAATTAAAGGGAAACCAGTGGGCAAGATTGCCATTTGTTTATAAGCAACTCTCAATAAGTAAACAAAGGCAACATAACAAAGCCCGAAATAAATATGCACAAAACAAGATATGTACTAATTAAAAGCTAATCACTGTTAAACAAACCACAAAAAGGAGAGATATATATAGATTAAAATTTTAAGATAAAAAAAAAACAACAACCAAAAATAATGGGTGGGTGTCATACATAACTTAAAATCGCGCGAAAAGTCAGAGTAATAGTTAAATTTCTCATAAGTAATTACCCTCCAGAGAGTTAAATGAACAAGGCATTTCCACTTTATATTAAGGAAAATAATTCACTTACGCATAATTAATATAGTTTGTCTAATTTTTTTCAGATGTGTTTGTTAAGGCAACATTTCTTCACAAAGTCTTGGTCCATGCACCTGGCAGGTGATATAAAAAAACAATTTTTACAGAGACGAAATTTTAACCTCTTAGTTGTCGTTAGATCCATACCTACGTTATGTTGTCGTTTACTAGCAAGTAAAGTAAAATTTTAAAATTTCTGCGTGCGTTCGTTTTTGACAGCCAAAACAACGATGTATTTTTAAATGAAAAACAAATCAGACTAAACATTGAGGTGTTTACATGATTGATGAGAAATAAGCAAAAATTAAAACAAATTAAAATAGTTAATTGCATTTTCGTTATTTATTAACCAGCAAAAAGAAGAAAAGATTACATTAGAGTAAATAAATTGGAAAAAGAATACAAGTTAAAGCAAGGAAATATTAAAATTAGTTAGCTAAAAAAAAGATTAGAAGAGCAGTTAATAACCGCAGTGTACAAAAGGCAAGAAGTATGCGCTAAACGCTTTGTAGTCTCTCAGTATGCATTAATAAGACAAAAAACCCTGGTAAGGTCCAAGGTGCATCCAGAGAAATGGTCAGGCGGACTAAGTATAAAGCAACTAATTTGCAAATTCTTGAATTTAACTACTATGCTTTTTAGTTTAAAAGTGCCAAATGATACCGGCGTCGCTGAAAGGCAGCTTTATATAAAAAACAAAGCGTTAGGATTGAAACAAATTTGGACATTGAACCGGTGCTGGAATAATCTAAGAGCCAGCACTTTTTTCCAACAAGTTTTCGCACGCAGTTGTCTCGCACCTGTCTCTTTCAAACAACAAGGCGAAGATGAAAAATATATATTATGATCATTTTTATAAGTTTTTTAAAATATCATGCATTTTAAGGCACTTTTGGTAGCTTTGCTTGCCGGAAATCTCTTTCATCTGCCACACAGTTGCTTCATCGTTCTACATTTTTTAGTTCGCCATTCACTTCTGAATCTCCTTTTGTGTCTGAAGCAATGACAAGAGTTCTCCCATATCATCCCTATGGTTATAATTAGAACATTATGTTCCCGCCCACCATACTCCTTCTTTCAAATGCTTTTGTACAAGCCTAAAAGTATATTGTGTGAGCTTACCGGGAATCGTTATACTTGTCGTTTGCTTCTATCACAAAGTTTTGCTTTTTCTTTTGCTTTAAAAAGCTACGTTCAAAAAAATTTGCGAGTTTAATAATTTTGCATTTCTTACTTAATGTTTATGTAAACAAACGCTAGCCCTATAATTTTGTTTTAACATCCCACGCAACCTATGTGTTACCGAAACACAATCGTTGTATTCAGTGCTCTACGCTTTCACGTTGTGCGCCCTGTGAAACGCAAAACCATTTCAATACTAACGCTTGTACATATACGTTAATAAAGAAGCGAAAACTAATAAAATGCAAAATTTTTTTGAAAACTGATTTTTTAAAGCAAAACACGAAGGAAAAAGAAAAAATCGATGTTTTGCAAAAAGAGGACAAATTTCATTATTCTTGGTAAGTTCACACAATAGTTAATAATAGTTAATATTTTATCTTATAATCTTTGATATCGTCGGGCTTTTTATGTATTTTAACGTTTATTTATTTAGCTTTTTTTTCAACTCATCTAACTAATTTGTTTTCTTATTACTTGCTGTCAAATAGTAAAAATGCAAATTTGTAAAGCTTGATGTATTATCCATTCAGCCCTTTAATTGTTTGTTAACAAATATAGAAGCATATCATAGCAAAGATAAAAATCGGATTGGGATACCCGCAACTTTCGTTCTGGTCTTTCCCTTCGCTAACATTAACAAAACATAATTGCACAAGAAAACTTCCTGGGAATCCCACTGAAAAAACATGAAAGAATTTCGTATTGGTGACTTGTTCTCACAACTCAGAGCAGAATGTCTTGAAACGCTAAAAAGTTTCTTCTTTTTAAGTGTTGCAAATATATTTACCTAAATAGTTTTTCTACAATTGCAAATAAAATCAACGATATTCTCAATCAACTAAGCAAGCAATATAGAAAAGCGACTTTTCGTAACAGTGCTTTTCAGCAAAATACGATTTTATTCTTCACAATATTCCTATCAAAACATTCAATCATCTAAAATAAAAATTCTTTATGATTAATCAAGTAAACAGGTTATAATTGGTTATCATTTTCAATATATAGATGCAAGAGCTTTTAAAAATAATGTCTATCCTTATTTGCTATTTTCATCTTTTTTATTATCCATAAAATTAAAACTTGGAATCATTTGCATAGTTATACAAAACTGTATGTATAAAACTAAAATAATTTTATTGGTACGAATATGCTAGATTTGATGATGATATGAGTTTTCATGAAAATTAGTCGATTTTCTAAGAAACCATATTGTAAAGAAATTGAAAATTAAGTAAATATTAACAACGCTTTACCTACGTCATGCAGTTCGCGGCTGGCGAAATATTAACAACGCTTGGCAGAAAATGCGGCGGGAAAACGGATTAACCGATTGAAAATATCGCTATGAATTTAGGTAATGGTAATTTGCTTGTAAAATACGCAGGCTATTTGCGGTGGCGAAAGTTAGTCGAAAAAGTGTAGTTAAGAAAGTTGAATCATAATACTGAAACAAACCACAGCAGAAGCATGGTAAATAAAAATTCCTGTAAATAATTTGTATATAGATCTTCCTAAGAGTTGTAAATTTAAGCTACGTTTACCTAAAAGTCACAATTCTGTGCTACGAACTTAGTCCCAAAAGGAATCGGATAAAACGTAAAGCCAAGTCGAAAAGTGAATAACTACACGATTAGCAATTAGTTAGACTGAATCTGAATTTTTGTTTGGCTTTAGACGTAAGTTTTCGAAAAATAATAAAATATCAGATTTACCTATCTCTTTTTAAGGCCGAGAATTGGTTGTATGCAAAACATTTGGGAGCGATATATTTTAGAACCGACCGCAAACCGGATAATTAAGGGATAATGTTATTTTATTATAATACTCCAGGTATGGTTTCAATTTAAGCTTTGTAGAAATGCTATGAAGAAATCGCTGTAAAAAAATGCTTTCTTCTTAATTCTAAAAAATAATTTTTGCGAAATGCTGAAGAAGTTGAAAATGGATCGGTGGTTTGATTGCTGTCAAACGTTCAGCAGGCCATGTTGTCGAAATTATGGAAAAAAGTTGTAGAAAATGATAGAAAATATCTTGATTAATATATAGTCTACCAATTTTTCTCATTAAATGCCTTTTTTAAATGAAAAAATGATCAGAATGTATACAAGTAGCTAATAAAAAAATTCTTAAATACTTACCTCACCCAATTTGCACTGTAACCAGGGAAATTGCTGTCATTACGTTGTCCTTTGACAATTTTTTTTTCTTTTGGGTGGAAGAGAAAGTTATATTATAACAAAATTTGAGGAACCTGTTAAGCATATGTTTAGGCATTAAACAAAAAAATTATGTTTTAGAAAACTTAAAAAAATCACAACACCAGAACCACTCTCGCGAGATAGGTTTAGTCTAAAGGGCTCTGTGTCACAAAGTCTGTAGGCAGGGAAGAAGGTAGGATTTTTTAGAATTGTTTCGTTGTTTAATTTAATTATTTTACGTACTTTTCTCTGAAAAGTTATTTCAAAAATATTGTAACAAGTTATTGAAGTTGTGCTGCGCGCCGTGACATGTCTTTTTCGTATACTAAATTTAGTATTATTTTTTTCCTTAGTCCCGGATCCCGCAATACTGTAAATGTGTCGATTGCAATTTATATATTTCTCCCCTTTCTCTTTTCAGGAAGGAGTTTAGCAAAAGGACAGAGAAAACGATAAGAAGATTTATAATTCTATACCTGAATTCATTATTTATAAATACAGCTTTAATATTTTAGCAGAAATAGTCGCAATCGCAGGCTCATATCTATTTAAGGGTTATCTAACGTATTTGTATTTGCAAACCGTGTTAAATCAACCGACATTAGGCTGCAAACTCCAGCAGGGATACATTTGTCATTGGTGGTATTAACATACACACTCAGTGAATTTTCGTATTTGGTATGAACGTTTCAATAATTATATTTGTTATGTTTATCTTGGATTAATAAGAAAAATTTGTTAATTAACACGCTGATTTTATAGATGTACGACTTTTTGTAATTTCCAAAATTCTAAAACAAATCAATTTCAAAAACAAATCAATTTCTAAATAAAGGATCCAGTATATAACGCTTTTTCACTCTCCTTATTTCTATTACCATTTCTATGGATTTATCTATACCTATAAGGGTAGTTTGAATCTTTTTCATTTCGAACATTCAGAAATACGTATCCATATTGTTCTTGGAAATCCTATGACAAAACTGGAATTTAGCATTCTTAATTTTATTTTTTTTATTTTTGGTTTTTCTTTCTTTTTCTTGGTTAATGATAACAGATCGAGCTTGAAAATAAGGGTGATCCAATAATAACAATGCACACGACGTAAAAAAACTTTTAATTTTCAATTTATAATTCTTTCGTTGTTAATCTTTAACAGGTCATATAAAAGTTCAGTAATCGCTTTACACTAACAGGCTTTATCGTATCAATCGATGAGTAGGTGAATATCAATTTTTTGTCTGCCAGTGATTAACCAACTACTACGTTGTGTATCTAAATTTTTAGCAGCTATATGATTTCGACTTTACTACATAGGTTTATGCACCTTTTTTTAACACTAAACGTACCGACATTTCATCCTACCATGAGCGGTCAAATGACCGCTTCAAAAAAAACCTATGTACCTAAGTAAAGTAGATAGTAAACAAAATATTTTTCTGATGGTCCAATAAAAACTCGTTCCCCGCTTTCGATGTATGTGTATTTTACGAAAAGTCAACAAGTTACATGGTGATACAATAACGTTGAATGCGAGAAATTTTAAACAATATTTTAAAAACAGTTATTTGACCGCGCATGGTACGTTTAATGTTAATGAAAATTTATACGACAATTTAAAACTTATTTATATATTCCTAGAGCATTTCCTCAGGTCAGTATTAGAAATGGACACAATCCGTCACGAGCAAACTGTAATAATTAGAAATTCCACGTTGTTGTTTTGAAATTTGTCGAAAACATTGCCCCAAGATATTTAAAGTTTCAGAATGAACACTGTCCGGATCTACCAGCTGGTATACAAGTGCTTATTCATATATTTATGTCAACACATAATGAGATATCTATCAGTTTTACGGCAAAATATATATGACAGGTGAGGGGTGTACAGGATTCGTTTCAAAAGATTTATTTAAAATATAGATGTAACTTTTAGTTGTTCATTTATCTAATAAAATAACGTAATTATTTGACGTAAATTTGTTTGATTGAAAATTGTAAAAGTCAACAAGTGTTAATTAATATTGAATATCAAAATACACAATGGTTGGCGTTTTGTAGATACAATACCCATAGATTTAAGTGTAATGTTCTAGAACAACAATAACTATCGTTGTTATTGTTTAAGAATATTGTTTTATACAATTAAATATTTAGGTTGATTTTTGAGTAATAGTTTACTTTTTCATTTTTAGCTAACATTCACATTTTACACAGCCTCACATATATTATATATATTATAACATACGTAATCTATATGTTCAGTGTAATTGTACAAGGCACTTGACCATGATCTACATTCAATTTTTATTAATTTATAATTTTAATTAAATGAAAAAGCATAGAAACTATATATGTTATTGTGTTATAACGGTTACAGTGACCCTATCAATAAATGTTTATAATCAAAGGCCTTGGCGACCTGTGTGAGAAGATAAATGTTCTTGAAATGAATATCCATCGGCATAGATAGCCTTCATAATCTAATGTTTATGGACGGATAGACATTTTGGTTCTAAATATTCAGGTAAACTATCAATTAGCTAGGCGAAAGAGCAACAAATGTTATTTATCTTATTCAGTTATTTGAAGAAACACGAAACACTCACTAAGCTTTCTTAACAATTTAAAAACCGTAATGCAGAAGCATAATCGCACCATACCCAATCACGCCACTTATGGTCCTATTTTTGAGCCAATGATACCATAACCAAAGAACTATATAGCCGAACGCCGCAGCTAACCGTTTGGAAGTCATCGACAAACAAAGCATATAAATGCTGAACTTACGTTTACCTATAATCATAACATGTTTGCATAAGTAAAGTAATTGAATTGATAGTTTAACTAATCTGGACACACAGTGTTCAAGTCTTTAAAACTTTAATAATTGCTGATGGAACACATTGTGTATATCTCTATCTGGACCCATGAAAGCAATTCCTCCAGCTATGTAACGAAGCTTAGAGCCGAGCAAGTTTTGACGTTCAATAAAATAATACAGTAACTAGGAATAACATGATATTACAAGGCTCTTATATAATATACCTTGAATACATCATGCACGATTTTTCTTGAACATTTTCCGAAACGCTTTGCAAAGCTAAACGTTGTTGAAAGTAAGGCTAAATTAAGTGGCAGAATTGGAAATTGAGTAAAAAGTAAAGCAAGAGTCAATGCATTGGCATGTTAAAGAAAACATTGGACAACGAAATGAAATAGTGTGAGAGAGAGCAAAAAAGTTGAAAAGAACATATTCATTGAAGTTGGTACATGAATGTACAAGACTACACTACGAACATATGTCTGCCATAAATAGACACATGTATGCAAATGTATGTAAAATGCATACATATATGCTATGGCGGATACATTTGTGTTCGCTTCTGCATACGAGTGCTTAAGCATCGAACTTATCACACAGGTAAGCAATAGAATAGTTATTTTTGGATTTGTTGTGTTTCACTTTTAGTATTTTCGTGCAAAATTTTCTTTACGGGTACACTGAACCTATGTTCTGAATTGTCACAATTTTTCTATATATCTATCTATTTATTAACAAATCTTAATATTGTAATTATTGTAGGAACAAGGAAGTTTCTACTGTATATATTTTTCTTATTTATCGCATTTCTCTAAACCTATAATTTTTTTCTATTTTTCCATTACATTTTAAAAATATTTTGTTGTAAAGAAAGCAATATTTTGTATATTATATTTTACTTCGATTTCAATTCATGGCTACGTTTGAATGGCTAAATATTAAGCATTTGCATTAAATAATATAGAAATTGCGAATGAAATATATATGCCCGTTTCATGCGACCACTAGGGTATCACTATTGCAGTGTAGTTGGTAAAGGCGTCGGTATCGAAATTTTTTGTAATAGGCGCGGGTTCGTGCTCAGGTTATTTTTGTTTAAATGACATGTTAGGCAAAGCTGATTATTAGTGAAAGTGTAGAAATTGCAAATAATTATAATAATATACATTTTTAATGAAATGAAAGGAAAAATATATTTGGTAGAAATTAGGAAGGATAATTTTAATAGATAGATGTATAGAAAAATAAAAGTTCTTCAAAAAAAAGGCAAATCTGTTTATAATCAAACGTTCAAATTAAAACTTAAAAAAACGGCCACGCATACGGTAAAGATGTAAGGATAATGATAAACAGTCCGAACATTTGAATTTTGACTGACACTAATTTGCACACTTTCTATATTTCCTTTCAATCACTTAGAACTTGAAAGAAACGAGAAGCTAAACAATTAAGTCAAACAATAAATGCTAATCGATTGACTATACCATAGTCATCTGTGTTAGTCTGCACATGCTGAGTAAAATGTGATTCAAACAGTCTTTCTTCTGGAAACATCCTCTTTTTGTCTAATTCGATTTTGTCGATCTTCTGTACTTGCTCAATTGCTTCTTTCAGCCATTTAGTGTTGTCAAATATTGTACATATGAGGTCAAATAAAGAACAAGGAGTTGTGTGTCGGCGGATTGATCTGCCTACAATCCAGTCAAGGAAAGTACTTTGAAGTATTGGAAGACCTTCAGCTTTATATTTCCGGGTTAAGTCAGATTGAAACAGAATGCTGCGCCGAGAAGAATACCTATCTTGCCTTATTTGTAAAAATAGAGACCCCCTGTTCGGATATGACTCGGAACGTTCGAGGCAGAAATATCATGTCAATACTTGGGTTCGCTGGGATGACGCTTGGAAGTGTGAATGCTTCCAAACTCGAGAAGAATGAATGCTCTGCAAATTTCATCTCGGCACTTTCCCGTTAGATTGATCTTCTTCGGACTTTCTCAGCGCCGTCAGTGCAGAGTATATCTTCCGCTGGTGTAAGTGAAAGCCTTTTGATGAGGCGTTCAGTGACAACATTGATTTGCGAGCCAGAATCCAATACCGGCCTGAACTCATCTGACCCATCGTTACTAGCATTGATTATTACTCTCGCTGTGGTTAGTAAGGCGAAGGCCTAGCGCCCCGCAACAAAATTATCTGTTGTTGGAGACGCTGCAACTGTGTTTGAGGTAGCTACGTTATCGTGAGTACTTGTGGTTTGTTTCAGTATATTTTGTAAGTTGTGTGGTTTTTGTTGCTTTTTTTTCAAACGCAGCAATGTTTTTTGTGCGCTTCCTACAGCTTCCTGAACTTAATGTTTTAGAATTGCGATTACTCTTGAAGCAATTGACGCATACTTTTCGTCGCTGAATCCACTGTAGGCAGTCTGCCGCTAATAGTTGCAGCAATTTGTCACATTGATACAACTTATGATATCTGTTGTTACACATTTTGCTTGTATTGCAATTTGTTTTTGAAGCAGCTACTGACGAAACTGCTTGGTTTATTGATTTTTTTCTCTTGGTCAGCAGCTTCCAGTGATTGACACTGAAGCTCTAAAAATGTCAAAATTTCCTACACAGTTGGTACTTCCTTAGGTTTGGGTAACAACTGTGCAAAACGAATATACAAATTTCAATCCAACTTTTTGGTCATCAATTACAAAAATAGAGCATCCCAAGGAAAGGCACCTGTGCCTGGGTTTTGCAATGCTAGCAAATATTCTCCTGTTGTGTCATGCAAGACTTTAATTGATGTTATACATGATGTTCCTGTTGGCTTATTCAGAATTTTTTTCACTAATGTAGCCACTAACATTCTTTTCTTATTGTATCGCTCCTTAAGCGGTGACTAACCAGTAGTATAATTTTCTTATTTTAGATGTAAATGGCTGATAAAATTGTTGGCTTCTCCAGACTTGTTTTAAGGCATCACATTTTTCGGACGGCTGAAAGAGATTTTTTATTCACCATTTTTGAGAACAATTCATAAAATTGAGCCTATTTTAGATAATCTCCATTGAATTGCTGAACTATAATTGTTGGAAGTGACAGTGAGTGGTTTGTCGTTACGTTGATTGAACAGCACTTGTGGTTCTCTGTTCTCAATGTACCATTATTGAAAATTTTATGAAATACTGTTGGACCGAATCCTCCAAATTGCCGTATTCAGTTCGATCGAAACCTGAGATCTCCCAAATGTTGCCAAGCTTCATGATAGAGAGTTTGGATTTATGACCATAATCTTTTTACTGTTTCAATTCTATCCGTCGAACTAGTCCTCTTGTATGACTGAATTCTTTTCTTCAATTTTTCCTCTCTTAACACGTAATGGCCTAGCTGGTAATATATCGTTGTTGGCTTCCTGTTTTTTGATGCCCGCTTATATTTCTTCAATACCTGTATTGCATCTCTATCCGATAGCTTTGTGTAAATTTCGAAGGATATACGGGTGATTCATTGATAGCGTTGGGTCACTTCGTATGGTATACTCCGTTTTAAAAAAACTTAGCTTGTTGGATTTCTTTTGGTAGAAATCTGAGGTCCTCTAATCAAATGGTGCCTTCTTAATATTTTTGGTTTCTTTTTCAATTTCGCTTGCCTTTTCCTCTTGTTGGTTTACACGTCTTTGCGGATTGGCCATGATTGTTGAAGTGCTGATTTGCGAAAAGCCTCCAACTGTATGTTGTCGAACACGTAAATATTGCAATCGTGGAAATCGACAAACTGGTCTATCCACGGTTTGTCAAAAGTATTCGCCAAACTGCACATTAGGAATTGTCAAAATGGTGTGAGTCGCCAAGACGCTGAAATCAGTCAACACCTGTACTGTTCAATCGAGGGGACACCAAAAAATGTTGGGATGTGAATATAGTGTTCATCAATTCAAACACATAAACTTGGGCTGACAAATGTTTACACTTTTCCCATCTTTCCTTTCAAACATCTAAAACTGAAAAGAATATGCGAAGCTGAACAAGCAAGTCAAACAATAAATATTAATCAGCTATAAAACCGTCATCTGCGTTGGTCTGCACATGCTGAGTGAAATGTGATTCACACAGTCTTTCTTCCGGAGGCATGTGTTTGTCTGATTCGATTTCATGTAGCTTTCATTGTTGCTCAATTGCTTGGTCCAGTTGTTAAATAGTATACACGTAAGGACAGATAAAGAATTAGGATTTCTTCAGGAAATTTCAGTTTCAGTTTTTTTACTCGTTAGTAGCGTTTCATAGCGTGTGTTTATATTGGATGTCACCATGTAGTACTAAATAATTTTGTCGTGGAAATGTTATTAGCGAAATGTTGCATCTTGTATATATAATGTTTCCGATTACTACTATAATATAATAAGGATAAAACAATTGCAAACATGTGTTGTGGTATTTATCAAGTACTCCTTTATTTGCATTAATATAATGTGGGTTATATATGGCCTTTTCGAATAATTACCCATTTTCTAGTATATATGCAAAGGGTAAACACCTCAAGAACTTTTAAACAAATTATAACATTAGCGAAGACTTAAAACAAATTATATATATATTTCTTGTTCACTTCTTTAAAAAAATTTGTTGCTAGGTAACGGTAAGGACGCACGCACCAACGGTTCTAAGATAAACGATTCTAAAATAAAGTCAAACATTATATTATTATCATATTCCAAATACAACTCCATTAAAGGCCAATAACGAATCATGAAGATTTAATGAAGAATGTTTAAAAGAATGGAATTTAACAAAATAAACAAAAAAACATACTTTTAAAAGGAACGTAGGCCATACTTTGCGTGAATCGTTGAACACTATCGCTTCCAATGAGTGCCTTCATTTTATTTCCATCCATTTATTTATATTGAAGCGTGTCGTAATAATGGTATCAAATAATCGCATTTAAACAGACGTTTAATAAGGTGACTTGAGAAAACTACAACAAATTTGTAACAATTCCTATATAAACCACTGCAAAACGACAAAAAATCTCACCTACCTCTTTTGCGCCAGTACATATAGCTATATAAAAACATTTACAGCGATCATGTAATACATCGGTCATTGAAGTTGTCAGGTCACGGAAAATAGCAAGTGCATGTTGCCGTATTAAGTAGGGGCCGCCCTTAAGTAGGGCTCATATATGACATGATTGTAATACGAGCACATAACGAAAGGCGGATAAAAATTTCCTAAAACAAAAGCTCTTCCAGCAATAATTAAACATCATGATTAGACTTTTTTATAATATACAACAATGCTTTCATAATTTTATATAAAAGCAACCGTAAGACACGAAACTGTTTCATAAGTTAAAATCCTCAAAAAAATTAAGTTATTAAGCAAAATTCAATTAATAATAAAATTTTAAAATATAGAGGAACAAAAATGACAAAAATCTTCAAAGGAATATTTCTACTATTGGGCTCATTATTGCTCGTCGCAGCTCAAAATAAAGTAAGTTTTGGATAGAAATGAATGTAAAGTACCGTAGATCAAATTTATACGTTTTGTATTTTAAGAACAATTTAAAACAATCGATTGCCGCGTGTAAAAAATGATATAATAATTAGTTATAGTAATTTTCTTTTTTTTATTAATTTTAAGCATGTCAGTAGAGCGATTACTATTAGTTTAGAAGTCTCCGAAAATCGTATGGGTGCCGGAATGGAAATAAATAAAAAATTTTTGATAACAACTAAAAATTAGAATTATAAATCGTACGCGACAAAAGAAATGACAAAACCATTACTGTATAATAATGATAACACAAATTATACAATAAAAATCGTTAGTATAATTGTGATTGAAGTGCAAGTAAGCCTAAAAAGTCTCGTACGACTCCATTGTGAACATAGTAACGTCGGATATTGGTGCCGTAACTACATTGCACGGAAAAGGCGCTAAGCATAGATACAAAAGTATTTACACATTTTATAGCCACTTTAACCTACACGGGCTATCAATTGTCTGTGACATTAAGTGGAAGTGAATTCCGCAAGTTAACAGTATTAACAAAAAGTAGACTTGAAAATAATAAATACTTTCGGTCAAGCAGGATTAGATGCCTTGTCCGTTCGGATTTAGCGAATAGATTATTCTCATATAATTTCGAGAGGATATAACTTTGTGAAAGAAAATTAGGTTTCTGATATTAAGATACGTTAGAAGATCGAAACCGTAAATCTTAATCGAAAACTGACGTATTCCATACTATTTTCGTTTATTAAAGACATAACTGGTACAGATATTAACGACAACCTGTAATTTATTACTAGAAACATAATCTAATTAGCTATCTTACGTTTGATATCAGCGGCACGACTAAGCATTCAATCAATCTCAACTTGGCAAAAATAGGAGTATAAGTCACAGTTTCCACAAAATGTTATGAATACGCGTTATCTTCGCCGCTCAAGTGGCAATTGGACTTAAAAACAAGATTCGAGACCACGCTAACAAATATAACCTCTGCGCCTATCAATCTCACAGGTAGTAAAAAACGGAAATCACACAAACAAGCAAAAAGTGGAATAAGAAAAGCATTACTTTTGCTTAAATTGAGTGTTAATTTGTTGCAGTCTTCGTTAACAAGTTCAGATCATCTACAAATCAGTACGTCAACATATAAATGAATGTGAAAATGAGACGTAATTCAGTTTAATTCATGGAAAAACTTACCAAGTCATACGTTGATACCAATAAGATTAACCGCGGATGGACTCAAATAACACTGAAGTTTTTATAATAACAGTTTGTCACCAACTGTCTCGAAAGCCTTGGAAAAATGAATTATTGTAAGAATAATTAATTCCCTCTTACCACTTGAACAAAAGCTTCTTATAAATATATAACATCACTGTGTTGAAACCATGCCTAGACTTATAGCCAAGACGCGAAATGACTAAACTGTTATATGGGAAAACATATCGACACAGCTGAAAGAGTAATATTAATTTTTTCAGCACGAGATTGCAAAAATTGCGGCGGCTAGCAGGAAGGTTGAGACCGAAATCCACCATCGAAACCAGTGGAAGTTGTCTGCTTGCAGGCTGCTTTACCAAGCAATGAGCCACTTACCGACTCAGAATTTAACGGATTTGCAAGTTATTGAGAGGGCCAGAAAAACAGCGATCGGAGTCCCGACAGTGCTGGGTAGACACATCTAAATGCATACTTAAAATTCATGGGGGAAAAGTTCGGTGGCAACCCTGGTTGGATGGACAATCTGAACGCAAGAGTGACATTAAAACTTACTTAAAGCCGACAATTCAAAAGCAGTCCAAACTATATGGACTAGGGCGATAAGGATGCTCGGGTCAACAAATAGTATACACAGAAAACGGCCGCATTGTCCAAGGCGTACGGGGCGCCAGCGTGAAGGCGACGGAGTTACTGGCTGCTATTCGGAGAGTATTGTGGTGGCTATGGTTACTCCGAACCAAGTTGAAGCATTAAATAATTCGAAATTTTAGATTAAAGGTCCTGCCTTGACCAGAGGAGACAGATTGGACCATGCATAAATTCTCATAATTGGTACTCTAGCTTTGGTATAAGTCCTCAAAGTCATGCAGGATTGTGTTGCAAACTGAGTATTGCAAGTTTTCACCTGCATGTAACTTGTAAACCGATGGGCTTAAACTTAAATTTCGAAAATTATCTGTCCAATATATCACTTTCTTCCGCTTTATACTTGTAGAAAATCAAGTATTCATTACTCTTTTTGTCTTTTAGACAATGAGCTACCTTTCCATTCCACCTTGCATATCTTTCTGTTTGAAAAACAGGTTTTTTAGTTTAAACTTTTTCGCACGTGGTTTGCTGCGCCCAAGCTTGCCTTTTAACTTATGTAACGCTGATTCATAAGTGGACAACTACAGGCAGCCAAGCAATTGCTATTTTATCGCTCGAAATGTTTATGTGCTTTCGGAGATGTATATTCGTCCTAAAACGAGGATAAATCTCGTGTGTATTTCCAATAACAACTTTTGATTATTATTTAATCTATTTTTAGCGGAACGATGAGAAAATGAAGAAGCAAGCGTTGAAATTCCATAATTATTGTACAAAAAAAGTTGATTCCAATACGGGTATGTTTGTTTATATTCTACTATAACTTTTCTCGAATGTGTGAAATGTGCAACAGTTTTTTTTATTATCATCGTACGTGTTACGCAGAATATTTGCTTGCAGCTCTGTATAATAATGCTGAGCACACTGAGCCATATAAATGCTATTTGCAATGCATCTTTGATACTCTCGGATTGGTAAGATTTTTAAGATTTTCATTGAGAAACAGAGAGAAAATAACCTTTGTGCAACAGGTAGACAGTGACAATCAGGTAAACCTTGAGAAATTATTGAACTTTACACCAACTGAAATCCACGAACACATATTAGAGCTGCATCGTGCATGTGACACACAACGTAAAATAGTTTATGTGAATTTTATTATTTATATGAAAATGCTTGATGTTCTTTTCTTTTATTCCAGCTGGCAAAGATAGCTGCGACATTGTCTACACAACCTCGCAATGCTATTACGAACTTAAACCAGCAGCGAGAGGGTACTTAGAATATATGATGCATTAAATGTATTTACTTATTGCTTAAATCGTGATCCATTCGCAGTAACGACAGGCAACTCAACATGCGTTAACGTTTAATTCCAAATTTATTTTATTCTATGTTAAAGGGCAAGGATATAAGATTTTATCAAAAAATATAACTATGTAAATAAAATAAAATCGTACCTTAAGATCACCACGTTAGGATACATATTTCTTTAAACTATCGATTAATTCTTAGTCACAAAGCTTGTTAGCAATAATCAGTTTCATCAAAATCATTTTATATAGAACTGTTCTGAATGCAAATACTGGTGCATAGTCATATAATAGCGATGTTTGTTTTCGAGACCGTCTAGAAAATAGTACGAGCAATTTAAATTTAAGTTTTAATTAGGAAACTTTTAAAACTTACCAACTAATTTGGGTAAAACACTTTGACAAAATCATTTCATTAAATCACCGTCATTAACAATTTTCACAGCAATTTCTTGGCCAAATGTATTAAGATTTTAAAGCATGATACGGTATAACTATTATGGGGCTTTATTTTATTTATTTAATATTTAATGTAATAATTTAAACAATTTAAAAAAACGTGAGCTTATGTACATTTTTCCAGTCTGTTGCCGCAAAAGAAAGTTACACAAGCAACAATTGTTTACTTGGGTAGCATATCAAAAATTTGCGATGTGTACCAAAATAAATATGTGTATAAAAACAGTTTCATTGTAAAAGGGCAACGCTAACGCCTTAGCAACCATCCTAAATATAGATGCGTTATTTCCATCGAAGCCGAACCGTAGTAAGAAGAGAATTTTTGTCATCTAAAGTTCTATGATAAAAACCCTGTAGATAAATACTAAGCGTTGCGGTAATAGCGCTGACGTGCGTTGTCGTATAATATGAGAGCCCGCTAAAGAAAATAGTTTCTGCAGAGTGCAGCTGGAACGTTGGAGTTCATCACCCTGCAAATACAATTCACATTCTTCGTTGTTGTCCAATTTGTCCGAATTGTCCGATAGGAGGGCAGTAAAACGACGAATTGACGAAACGGCCAATTACAACGTGCTTCAAATTTTACGTCCAGTTTAAGTGGTTTTTGATAAGGCACGTCGCGCATACATTCAAGTTTATCTCTCTCAACTACTCCTCTTCAGCAGAGATACGACCCCATTAGACGAATATAAATCCACAATAATGGCTTTTAAAGATCAGAAACTATCCGCAGAAATCATCACATTATAGTTGTTAATGGCTACTTCAAAATGATTAAGTTTTTTATTTAATATCGAAAGATCTGTTAAATGGCGGCATTATTTACAACTAAACTATATATATATATATATATACGTACATAAATCTATATATAATTTAATATTTTTACCTAATGATTCTACCAGTGTTTGTTTCTACTTTAAAATTTTTCCTTCCTCTGTTTTCCATGTGTTTCTCCTGCTGTTTTGCCACTTTCAAAAACAAGTCTTTTCATCATAAGTTTGTCCTAAATTATACTATTCTCTTTCTCTTGCAGTTTATGCCTTCATGAATTTCGGTTGTTAGTGTGTTCACATTTTGCTCGATTATCTGAGCAGGTATAGTTTTTCTATTTTTATATGCATTGGGAGTTGTTAATTCGGTCTTCTCAATGGCAAGAAAGGCACGACCTTCTTGACAATGTTATAATAATTGAGTTGCGTTACAATCTTTTTCACAATATCACTTAAAACGGAGCTTGCAATATTTGCATGTTGCTCCGCGTTCATCTATCCTTTAAATTCCGTGAGTTTCATCCAATATTATTTCTCTTTGGAAAATGTTAACACCAGCAGCATGCCAATGTGGAGCTGATGCCATATTAATCCTTAGATCTTTAACGAAAAACGATTGCTTGAAAGCTTCGTGGTAACTGATCAATAAACGAAAAGAATATTTCAATATTTTAATGGCTTTCATTTTTGTTTTGACATATTAACAATTTGGGAAGCTGGTTTAATTTTAAGATTTTTTGCTTTTTCTGCGAGAAACTCTTGCTGCCTTCGCAAGGTGAGTTGCTCAGTTTATGCCAGCTTGGGCCTTTCTTAAAAAATAATATTACAAACTGTTAAAAAGTTCTTTTTAACCCGACTCTCTACAGCTGTTTGCTTATTTTCTTGTTCTGCGGGTCTGCAACAACATATCACTCGCGGAGTTGAGTAAAAAAGGTTTGCTTATTTTCTT
This sequence comes from Glossina fuscipes, assembly GCF_014805625.2. NCBI lineage: Eukaryota > Metazoa > Arthropoda > Insecta > Diptera > Glossinidae > Glossina > Glossina fuscipes. Next base: position 148,653 of record NW_024003747.1, read on the forward strand.
TTTCTAAAAGAATTAATTCAGCAAATCAACCATAAATGGTTCACAGTGCTAAGTGAGAAGTGACAACTTTCTTTGACTAAATGAGAATAAACTTAACGGTTAATTTGATTGTACGTGACTGTATTTTTTGTGCGTTTGCACACCCGCAACGTAATTATGATAAAACTCGCACGATCTGCAACTATTACTTAATTTCACTTTATGTTTACGAAATTGTTATATAATCCTAAAATTTGAATTTCGATACATTCTAAAATTTGGTTAATTTTCTGAGTAATTATGAGTTCGAAGATTCGCAGTGTTGTGTAAAAAGTATTTGATGTGAACATTAAGTTGTTTGTTTCAGTCATAATAAAATTGATAAATGACTGAATATAGATATATACAGGTATGTAAATGTTATGCTTGTAGACGCTCGCCTGGAGTCAATATTTTGAGTTGATATAGGTCAATGAACGAACTGTCGAAATAAAATTGATTATGTGTTTTACATGCACTTCAGCATATAGCTTACGCTGCGGTTGACGCAAATCTTAAAGTGTTTGCATGCATATTTTTTGCCAGAAAAACAACGATGTATTTATGAAAATATGGATACTGCTTCTATATATTTTCACTTCGACGACTGAAAGCGTACTTGAAAGCGTATTAGTTTTGTATTATGTATGGCAAAATTTTTATCAAAGCAAAAAAACATAAATCAAAAATTGCTAAGAACGAGTTATATTGTTTTCGACAATCGGAAGTGATGAAAACATGTGTACGTTTGGCGCACCAAGTAAGATTTTACAAACGATGCGTTGCAATTCATAAATGAGGCAAAACCATGAGCTGTTTGTTTAGAAAACCTTATGTGAAAGATTGCAAGCCAGGGGATAATATTGCAATTAAATAGCGAAATTAAGTGCATGTTGTTAATTTTAATTTTTAATATTAATAATTACATAATTATTAATAAAACATGTTGGATTTGCTTAGGGAGCATGTTGGGAGTGGTCGACAATACAATAGCAAATAGTGCCATTGTTAGCAAAAATTAAAGACGACCCTAATTAGTTAAGCGTGAATTTATCATTGTCATTTGTTTGTTTATATGAGATGAAACATTCAATGAATTGCGGAGACCTTCTCCCATAAATTCTGAGAGGGAGAATATGAAATATTCGATAATTGTTTGTCATACGTCCATCGTAATTTTCTCTTTAGACGAATCGAACACTTAAAATAATCAAAGAATTCGCTGTGTTGCTTTGAGAAACAAATATAAAAATATATTTGGAAAAAGAAATTCTGTCAAAAAGTTCATCAAAAGCAAATAAATAATTGTTTTTATTATTAATTGAACAGCGAGAAAAGCAAACCGTATCGGTCTACGTATTTTAATACCATCTTAAATCCCTCTTAACATTTTCTCCTTTGAAGCAGATTATGCATGAGATAGAATATGTTTAATTTTTTTTTTATGAATATATCTCATTGGTGATTTCAGTAAGTAAACTCACATCAAGGAATAGTTGAATGGTTAAGTATTTCCTTAAAAAATCCAAAAATTTGTAAACCACAAATCAATATAAAGTGGAAGAGCTTTTGTTATTGCTTATTAGTCAGTTTCATCATCCTCCGTTTGTAACTGTAAGGTACATATTTTTGATCTCATGAAAAGTGTTCTCCGTTAATCTCAACGATTATTCCAAAGAAAAATAGTTATCAAACAACAAACTGTTTATAGAAAGGTTGTGAAGTTAACGAAGTAATTTAAAAATTTGTTAAAGTTATTATTAAGAGCTTAAATTGCATTAATTTTGGCGACAATGGAATGCAATTAAAAATGCCTTATACGACAATAAAATTTATTCTTCCAACTATTTTCAAATTCAATCCTTACTTTGTAATTAAGACTATGGTATGTATGTGCATCAGCGCCGACCTTTATTCTAACAATTAATTGAACTGTGTTTAATAATTAAAAAGTATTGAACGTCATTGACAAGGTGATTGAAAAAATATTTTTTTTGAGAAATTCCGTGACTTTATGCATATCAGTAATTCAAGAACACCAAGGATTGAATATTGCGATCAATTTATTGCTTCGTCTAGTCGTGGTATACCCACTTCAGAAGTGAAAAAAACATAGAAAAGAATACACTTGTTGCTCTCGTATGTATGTCTGACATTAACTTTTGTTCAAGTATTATATCATTTTTATTCAGTTTACCTACAACGGGAGTTTTCTTACGTAGCGTTCTTATACCATTGTATTATTGAATTCATCCCACTATTAAAAAAAAGTGCATCATATTATGTAGTTCGTTTCAAAAGTTTTTCGCTGCTCAATTCTTATATGATAACAGATAGTATATTCTGGTTAAAGATTACTTACGTAAATAAAAATCTTCAAATAACTTGCTGGACATCCCATTTTATTGTTTAACAATTCCTCCTGTGAGCCCCTTCTTATTTCTCAAAGCAAGGTTTTTTAGACTATAATGGATTAGAATATGGATTATACTTTCATTTTTTTTTACGCAATGAATATGTCCATCACAGCAATGTCAGAAAAACGACAGACAGAACTAGAAAGCTTTAAGCGTAAAGCCCAATTGGCAAAAGATTTTGTGGCTTATTTCTCCTTCGTAGTTCGAACTCATTTTCTCGTTCTGCTCACTCATTGTTTCGGCGGAAGAAGAAGTAAAGTCTCTCTATGAGAGTTCTCTCTTATCTCCAATAGTACCACACAGCCCATGAAGAACTTAAGAGCTCGGTATTATCTAATTTTTTTAACCTCTGCGATACCGAAGCATTTAAAAGCGAATAGGCTTCTTGCTAAATTATACAATTTGCTACAAAACCTTTGGTGAAGCCAAGAATATAATCAAAATAAACCCACTATGAAGATTTTGCCTTAGCGAGGCAAAACTTACTAGAGAGGTAAGAGAATAAATGAATTTTTATAAATTCCCGACTCAAAACTTCCTCCGATTAAATCTTTACAACGGATCGTTAATAACACGATATTCCAATTTGTCTTTGTCGGAATTTAAACGTGCAAAGCTGGGATGTGCTTGTTGTATATACATTGTGAGGGCCTTTCGGACCTCTCTGAGGTCTTCTCTGAGGACGGGATAGCTCAGCGGTCCAGGAAACACAAGAAATTTATAGTATACTTGGTCGGTTGCAAGAATTCGCACTTTATTCACTTATCCAAAATTAATCGTATTCCGCGAGTGAGCCGTCGTTCTCAACATCACGCACTCCACTCCCTAACTAAACTAACTAAACTACTCTACCCTATTCTTAATCTATTCTTATTATCTATCCCATTCTCTAGCTTACTCTCTAACTTAGTCCCTGACTTATTCTCCTTTTTAAAGGAGCACTCTTCCTTCACCAGAGACGCAGAACCCGTGAGGTCAAAACGAGGGACGACCTTGGCTCCTCACAATATGTTCTACCTATCTTTCAGTTTGAATCTTTGGCTGCTCGGGCAGTATGTGCACCATTGAAATAAGTTCGCACATAGGTCCAATTTCAGGTTGAGTCCGACGTATTTGTAACTAACAGATTGACCGGAGATCTATCGAATATATCTTATGTCGCCATTAACACATGACCATTCATCACCTCTACCATCAACAGTCTGATATTTTAACACTATTGGTTTTATTCACCAAACATAAAACTTTTGGGATTTGGAAGAAATACCCAAACCCTCATGCCCGCTGAAGGCAAACACTGCGAAAAACTATCTGTTCCAAAGGCTATAAGGTATTCGAATGGCCGGTATGTGGTGCAGTTACCCTTTGCGCAAGAAAACTTTGCACATAAACCCCCTAGCTAATCACATCAAAACATTTAATCGCAATTCCTTCTTTGTGAAATTCGCCTTTTAAAACGCCCAACTATCATTATGATGGAGGAATTCAGCAACAAGGAAGATTGAGGTGAATTTCGCAAATCATACGTTTGGACACTTGATCTAATTACAGTTGAAGTAGAAAAAAAATCATAAAACACACAATTAATGGAAGCAAGGATCCGATAAGGAGATTAAATTATAAATCTAATTAAGATTGCTATGGAAAACTCTAAGTGAATTAAAAGCTTATAATTAAGTTAAGTTTAGTTTAATAAAAGAAAAAAATAAACGTAATAAAAAGAAAGTTCCTTGTCGGAAACGGCGAGTGAATGGCGCAACTAAATAACTTTGCAATGAAAGTAATGCTCTATGTCATCCTACATTTCTCGAGTGACGGTAAGGATATAAGCAGCAAGCTGGTCTAAAATTATTTTATGCAGATTGGCCAAAATCCAAGCTAATAACATCAACTGATATAGAACGTAAAACCACCAAAAAGAATCCTATTTATTTTCACGAAAACATATTGGATAGATTTTCTAATTTGTCTCGATCTTTGACAAATTTATCTGACATTTTACAAAATTTGTGAAACGGCCTGAAACGTTTACTTTAGTAATGTGAAATTGCAATTTGTAAAAACAAGGCTTATTACACTTTGTCAACAAACTTATTTTTTTGAATACGATACTCTTTTGGAAAGGCAACCAATCCAAAAAGACATTAGCTTACTTGTCCTGAACTCCTTACTCGATCCAGAAGGTATTATTGGCACTAACCGATTAACCCAGTCAAATGGTTTTACTTACAGCGAGCGTTCTCCCCAACTTCTTCGATATTTGTTTATTTATTCCACTTATGCAAGAAACTCAACTAAAACAAATTGAAAGTCGAGTTCAATTGACCCTTAAAGTAAATCCTAAATTAAGTAATATTAAAACTTAGTATAAGTACAATAAAACAAACAAGAAGGAAAAAAAAAAGAAAAAAGTAAAAAATCATACCCACAACCGGTACAGGACCAAATTGCAAATGAACCCCTAAGCCATCGCAAGCATAAAGCTTGGCAACCGATAATAGTTAACAACAATTAATTTTATTTAATTACGATATAGATAGATCGCGCGTATTAAGCAATGTTGCTTTAATGGACTTTAAAGAGTCCGTTAATGAGAATAAGTGGTAGACGTCATTTAGACTCTTGCAAACAACTCTGAGCGGGTTAAACAGTTCGTAATTATATTTACATTGACTAAGCTTTATCAAGATAAAGTGCGTAGAGAAGCGGTTAGGGACATTAAAGCGTATTTCACCAAGTAATGCGGGCGAGTCAATTGTACCATATATTAATTTGATTACAAAGGGAACCCCAAGAACAAATCTACGTTTCTCCAGTGACGGTAAGGATAACAGAAGCAACCTAATTTCATAGGGTGGAAAAGAGACAATCGTGTCCCAACCCAAATTCCTAGGATCAAACAGCAAGAATTGCTTTTGAACAGATTCAATTGAATCTACGTAGCACCTATATGACGCAGACCACACAACAGAGGCATACTCAAGTATAGGTCTAACCAAACACATGTAAAGCCTTTTCGTAATATAACCGGACCTAGCTTTGCTTAACAAGAGCTCAATATGCAAATTGAAACGTAACCTATAATCAAATAGAACGCCTAAATCTGTGAAAGAGTCGACGTCCTCCAACGTGCGCGAATCAATGAAATACTGAGTAATGAACGACTTCCTTCTTGAGAAAGAAAGATATAATACCCATTTTAGTTTTATTTATTTTTCTTATTTATTTATTTACCTACACACGGCTGACTCAACTAAAATAAGTCAACAGCCAAATTCAATTGACTGAAGTAAATCTAATTATTATTAAAATCTAGTATAAAGTATATGACGAAAAGTAAAGAAAAAAAGTAATTAATCTATAAATAAATAAGAGTGAAGTAAAAAAAAAGAAAAAAAGCTTGTACACAGCTAGCAGAGTCGCACACCCACAACCAATATAGATCTAACTTGCAAGTGAAACCCCAAGTCTTTGCAAAAATGCGAAAACTTGGCAACCGATAGCAGTAGACAACACAAGTCAATTTTTGAATCATAGTCACATGGTTCGCGCATGTTAGGCATAGTTGTTTTGATAGACTTTGAAGAGCCCGATGTTGAGATTAAATGATAGGCATCGGTTATGTTTCTGCAAACCACTTTGAACGGATTGAACAGCTCATATTATATTTACATTGATTCAGCTTAATGAAGATAAACCTCCTAGAAAAACAGTTAGAGACATTTAAGTTTATCCCGCCAATATGAGCGAATCGAGAATATCATGTATTACTTTAATTAAGAAGTAATGAAGAATAAATCCAAGTTTTTCAAGTAATTCTAAGGGATCAGGAAGCAATCTATTTTCATAAGGAGGCAGATATGCAAGGGTTTCTTAATCCAAATTTCTAAGGGCTTTTGAACGGATTCAATTGAATCTACATAACACCTATAGGAGACTATATAATAGAGACATACTTCTAATTAAGCACATGTATACCCTAATGTAAATATCCTTAAGCCTTTGGTCTAGAATTTAATGAAACATAGCGCGGACCTAGCTTGACTTAAAGAGAGTTCAATGTGCAATTTGAACCGTAATCTTTAATCGATTAGAATCTAAATCGATGAACGAATCTACTTTTTCTAACTTGTGTGAGTCAATGAAATAATTAGTATTGAATGACTTCCTTGAGAAAGAAAGCTTCACTTTTTTTAGATTTTATTTCACAAAATTTAACGAGCACAATTTAACCAAATTATTTAAGTCAACTTGAAGGTGAAACAATTGCGATTTCAAGGAAAAGGAAGAAAATAGTTTAGCGTCATCAGCGTACATTAAGATCCGCCTGGATTTAATCACGGAGGGGAGATCATTAATGTATAGATTAAATAGAAAGTGTCCTAAGTGGCCGCCTTGAGAGATGCGTCACGGGAAATCCATCCTACGTGATGAAGTTAAACAGAACCTTGAATGTTTTGTTATGCAGATTATCCACTTCACTAAGTACAAAGAGAGGCCAGAGGCCAAGAGTTTGAAGATCAATAAGTTATGGTTAACTGAGGCAACTGAAATCTTAGCCACTGAAATCAGTATATAAGGCATCCGTGCGAAAGCCATTAGAAAAAGTCTTGAAAAGATGGCAAGTAAAATTTAAGAGATTCGTAACGGCTGGTCGTGCTTTTAGAAAGCCAGGCTGGAATGGAAAAATGTAAGATTTTCATAAATTTTTTGAAAAGTTTGCTTGTCCTACTTTTGTAATATTTAGTTGTCTTGTCAAACCATGGCGGGCAGCTGCTTTTGAGGATGAGGCTACTTGATCGAAAGGGATTCAGAAATAACTAGATTTAATATATTGCAGAACGAAGACAATAAGGTTTCAATATTTCCAGTAGAGAAATCGAGCATAATGTGTGAAAGAAGATATTTAAGCAACAAGATATTGGTTTTATTAAAATTCTAATGTTTATTTGAGGAAGTTAGATTTGACACATTCGAAAGTTAGTGACCGCAATGGTTTATTTAACAAAATTTCCATGCTTTCAGTCAGAACTTACAGCTTAAAAGACTAGGTAGTTCTAGATTGAGATGGAGCTAATTTAAAAACTCTGGATGGGACTTTTGCAGCAAGATAATGTTTTACGTTTTTTATGTTTTGGTGTCGGTCACCAGCCTTGACACGCATATGGCCTTTAAGGGAGGTACTGCGGTCAAGTAGACGTCATTCCTACTAGGAACAATGTGGTTCACAGGTAGGGAATTTTGGGTTGGTGAGAAAATAGAACGACGGACCACACTTGCAGGTTATGCGTGGGCGACTTGCTCAGCATGGTGACCAGGTGACACAATCGAACAACTAGGTGGAAAGACAGATTTGTTATTTTAATTAATATTCTTTGCAAATGTAAACAAAGTAGCCTGAATGGCATGACTGGAAGGATAACCACTCCGACATAGTTGAATCGAGGAGAGTTTATTGGCTTATTTGTAACTTTAGAATTACTAAATGAGTCAACGATAGAGAAAATGCTGATGTTTTTTGTCGGCAAGGCTCGAGCACTCGAATAAATTTGACGGGTTTGACGCGTCTTTTAATGATGAGAATAGTCAAATCTAAATTCGGGATTCCTCGTTTAAAGAATTCTGTAAAATTTGCGTCTTATATAAGCAGAAAAAGAGCCAAGAACGTATGCCCCCGTTATTTTCTGAACGTATATATTTGCCGCGTCTATTTATATATACTGGTGTAGATTTTGCAGGACCATTCGACATAAAAACTTATGCAGGTCGAGGATGTAGAACCGCTTTGCTTTATTGTCTGTTTGTTTTTCCACTAAGAAAAAACACCTTGAAGCTACCAGTGAGTTATTCACTCAAACCCTTTTAGATGCGGTTTACAGGTTCTTTTCTCGTCGCGGTTGCCCAGAAGTCATTTACTCCGATTTGGGAACAATCTTCATATGAGCAAGCAATATTCGCCAGATTCTTGGAGGACATTCGAAGGAGACGAGCAGCATGCTGCAGCGTGACGTGCAGTCACGTGGCATCTCATCACTCCTATGGGTGGACTTTGAGAAGCCAGGATGAAACGTTCAAAAGCCCATTTCACGAAAACTAATAATGCACTAGCTTTCTGCTATGTTACCCCACATAGAAGGTTGCCTGCACTCAAGACCGTTCTGCTCTATGGCGCATGATCCCAATGACCTTCCTCTTTTAACGCCAGGCTATTTCTTAACAGGTGCCGCAATTCTGCCGCCATCTGAGCTCATATGGCAGAGTTTCGTTTAACTTATGCAAAACGATGTCAACAATTTAAGACTCCTGACCATGTATTCGCAATTAGATGCAAGGAAGCATATTTAAAGGATCTCCATAAACATCATTAATGGAAGAACCCCTATGGAAATTTTGCTGACGTTAACTCAGTTGTAATTCGTCATGATAATTTATTTCCAAACTTATGTTGTTTAGGCCGCGTAACAAAGGTTTCGTGATTTCGATGACAATGTTTGCGCTGCTGAAATAAAGGCAGCCAACGGCACTGTCATCAAAACCATTAGTAAATGGGTTTTATTACCTACGCCTATTGGAAAGTTGTAGTAACATTTCTCTCTTCTCTTCGAGCTTAGGCTACCGTTCTGGGCACTTCGTTTCAATACAATGAACTTTGTCGATCGCATTCAGGTCACTCGTTTTGACCAAAGCCTTGTTATGCAAAGGCATGCCGTCTTTGCAGTCAAAGTCATCCTTTACAAACCTGTCGTTGTTTTAGGCGAATGAGTTTGCCAGAGAATTTCTCCTTGTGGCCAACGCTATCAGTGTTGCACTAATTGTTTGGCCCAATCTCACACGGTAGATCATTGTCAGAGCCGTTTCATATGCAGTCATTGCACCAAAAACCATCAAATCCTTTCACATATTAAGAATTAGAATTGTGGACAACAACAACAGTGTCTATATAATAATCAACAAAATTATCATGCAACTCATAAACAGCGAACGCAATTGCCAGAAATGTCGAAGACACGAAAACCCACGGACCGAAACTATATTATCATCCACCAAAAATGATAACGATCCCTTCGTACTTAAACTTATATGTTTTGATATTAGTTGTAATACAAAGCCCTCATTAACATTATCTTATTAATATTGTGTTTATTAGAATTATCTTTATTCACATTATTTCAGCGGTACTATCCTTAGTAATATTATCTTCAGTAATATTATTTTCAGTAATTTTATCGTAATTATTGTTATTATATATCTACTTCACTGCGGGATATAATAAATTTCGTCGGTCCTCTATCATAAATTCTGAGAGAGAGAGTGTGAAATCTTCTATATTTGCTTTTTAGAAAACAGTCGCAATTTTCTGTTTAAACGACTCAGTTCAAATAATAAAATAAAAGTTTGGAAAATTGAAAAGGAATTATTTCAAAAACTTTATCAAAGCAAAAAATGATTGTTTTTATGATTAATTGAAAATTGAGAAAAATAAACTGATGGTCTAAATATGATATTTTGATACCATCCTAAACCCGCCTCAATAGTATTTCCAAATAAAGTTTTTGCTTTGTAAACAACTTCTAATAGCTAAAATAAAACGCAACTTTTCATTTTCAGAAAACATATCTTAAAGGATTTAGTCCTTGCGGTACAGTTCAATTGGAAAGTACAGACGGAGGCCTTGTTGACTCTTGCGACGATAAATGGTGGTATGTACGAAGATTAATGATATAGGATTGAATAGACGGTTTGATGGATTGAGAGCATTAATTAGATAATTGGAGTAAAAGGCAAAAAAAAAACATTTTACTTCTCACAAATTTAAAATTTCTTGTTTTGGGTCAGCTGTTTTTAAGTAAATTATTTGGCTTGGAGTTTAGTTTGTGTTCCATTTTCAATTGTTTTGTCTTATAAATGTAACAAAACAAAAAACCTCGAAATTCGGATATGAACCCAAGCTATTGCCATGGTTTCGGGCATTAAAATGGTTGTTTGTATTTTTATTATTGTTCTGTAAAACAAATAAAGAGAAGGAAAAATTAAATAAGGTTAAATTAGTCATTTGCATATTTATTACTTGACAACCCGCAGAAAGAAGAAAAAAATATTACTAAATTATAATTAAAAAAGTAATATTAATAAAAAATCGATGAAAGACCACAACATACGAAAGGCAAGAAGTATACGACAAACGCTTTCCAAGCTTTCCGAATAAAGCGATAAGCAAAAAAACCTACGAACGTACACGTCTAGTGAGTGTAATATAAGAAAATTTCAAATAGTTCAGTTCAACTTCTACATTTGTTAATTGAAAAGTGCAAAGCGAAATAGAAGTCGCTGCAAGACCGAATTATCAAGGGCTGCAAAAGAAAAGCAGCTATGGCCTCTCCTGAAATCGTCAAACGGTCATTCTACGATGCTACGTCTTCTTAGAGGATGTTATAGCGCTGAATAAGTAAGAATTATACATATACCCGCACTATTAACAAATACCTTGTTTTCTTGATAAAACAAGTTCGGACGTTGAACCGTTCTGGAAGGAGACCTGGTACTTTAAAGCGAAAAGTAAATAAGTTTTTGAAAGTAATGTTCAAATTTACAAAAGAATTCCGAAGGAAAGAAAAAGTGAACAATGCTCAATTCAAGTAGCGTGTGAAATGGAAACTTCTGGAAAAACATAGTGAATTTGTGTAGCTTGTACTCTATAGATGAGTATTTTACTGCTATGTTTTCCATTGCAAGTCAATTTCTGTTTTCATTTAATCATTTTAATAAACATGTGTATAATATTATAACAATTTTTACAGATTGTTGTAAGAAATTTTCAATATATCATGCAGTTGAAAGTGCTTTTCCTATCATTGTACCGGTGCCTTCCTTCCTCATCGTAGTGTTATTGAGTTCTGTCTCCATAATATACATTTCAGCTCGCCTCCCACTTAATCTCTTTTTGTGTTTGGGGATATCATTCCTCTTATCATAGCCCATAAAATCAAATGGTCCTTTCCTATTTCTTGCTTTCAAATTCTTTCGTGTAAATTTAGAAGCACGGTGATACTAAAGATTGCTAATCAATTGCAAACATATTATTATTAACTATTGTGTGAATATACCAGGAATAATTAAAATTGTCTTCTGCTCTCTAAAAGTCCATCTTTTTTCTTTTCTTTTGTCTTGTGCTTTAAAGGATCGTCATTTAAAGAACCTTGTTTTCTATTAATTTTGCGCCTGTTTATTAACGTTTATGTGAACAAGCGCTCGTCATTTTGCTTTAAACTATATACTAGCCTGAAAATAATAAGTATGTGTATGCATGTAAGTGTCAAATGCAACATCGGATATGTTGTGTAAATAAAAGGAATATTATTATTATTCATTTATCCACAGAGAGAAACAACTTATAATACTAAAGTCCTAAAGCACTAGTATATGAGACTATTCGCTTTATTAAAAACTCTACCGCACTTGAGATTCGAACCGACGGTGATTGAGTTGCTACTCGGAGTTCTTTGCCTTCGGCCACTCAGACGGATAAAAGGAATAGACTCCCAATTTGACTGTGAACATTTATATGTTCTGATGACATGATTTAAAAAAAGAAAAGTGTAGACCACCAAATTGCCAAATTGTGAAAACCGTACAAAAACAGCGTGGAAGGACGAACAGTTGTGGGAACTTGGAGGAAATGTTAAATTCACAGCCCCCTGAAGAAGAGGCTTCAACAAGCACTGGAAACGAGGCATTTAATTTGAAAAATCTTAGTGAAGGTTTAAGAATGGCAAATGAGCTTCTTTATGAACATTGATCCGTCTATGGAATGACGACTTATTTTTAAGAAGCAAATTGCTGATGCGACTACTGCGTATCAGTCTGAATTGAAGAAGCTTTTAAAAACTGTCAAGCAAGAGAAAATTTCAAAATTCTTCAAACCATTATCTAAGCCTTAAGATAATTAATCGAAATGTTCAAGAACTTCAATTAAATTGATTTTTTTATATAAATTACCATTCCGTACTCACAGTTTCTGTATTCGAAGCATATTTATGGAACATATACCCCGCGAATAAAGAGCTTTTATTGTATAGAACAAAAATTACAATCGTATACTCAAAAGAACACAAGACAACAGAAAGTAATAACTAAAGGTTGTTGTATCTATTTACAAAATATATACATATATATATACAAAACAACAGATATATACAATATAAATACATATGTGTAAGTTATTACCGTATACGAGAAATGCTCAAAAAAAGGATGACTTTTTGTTTTTCTCAAAAAATATTTATTGCCTAATACTGATTAGATAATTTGCAATTGTAAAAATATCCGCAGGATACAAAACTCAAATTAACAAGTAATAAAGTTAAATTCGGCGGGAGTCGAATTTCGCATAGCCATCACTATGCTTTTGGAATTCTACCCTTTAAGTTCTTTTATTTGATATTCATATCGCTAGTATTATTAAGAAAAAATTAATCGTGGTGTCCACCATATTCATTTTAAAATGAAACCATTTTTAGACAGATAATACATCTTCTTTCAGAAGTGATTGGTTCCATTTTAGGATGTAAAAAGTAGAGTAAAGTAAAGTAAATATGAAAATTTTTAGCCCTGTAACGTTAATAATTTCCAAGTAACGAGCAGAAGTCAAAAAATTTTTTTTTCAAAAATGTTGAGTTGCTTTCAGTTTATGCTTCACTGTGCGCCTGCACTTTGCTCTAACTAATTTGGCCCACTTTCAATACCAACCTGAGAGCAGAAACTTCGAATGTGTTTACCACATGTGAAGTCGGTATCTTCATTTTTGCGACCAAGAGAGTCCCAACAACGCACACCATACAGAAGCATAAAAGGACAGACGTGGCCAAGAATATATATACTGTATAGGTTCGCTGAAGCCTCCTTTTGGGTGCTACATACATTATGAAAAAGAAACAAGAGGAGTACCACCATCTCACAGTGGTAGGTATAAAAAAGGTACCAATAATTCGAATATGTACATACAAATTTGCTAGTATAAATCCAAATAGGGATTTAATTTTCTTTGCTTAATGAAAAAATTTGTGTGGATTTGTATAGAACCATTAGTCCTTATAGTCAGGTTTAAAATATTTACGCAGACTTTCAGAATTTAACAACAGCTATCAGGGTTTGTAAACGTTTATGACCTTAGTAAACAAAGTGCACGCCATACTACTAGCATACGATGCACTGTCGCAATGTTTATTACCAGGCGTGATTAAAAGCAAGCTAAAAGGGGAAACTAGGAAAACCATCGATATAAATTGCCCAGCGCAAACATGGACAGCACGAGTGACCTCGGCGAAAGGTATAGCGTCAAGGAGCTATTCGATAAATTAAAAAGTGTAAACTTTAGGACCAACAGTCTCGAATTCTGGGGCGAACTCAAAGAAAAATTGAGAAACCTTAAGCATAGAATAGTAACAGTAATCGGATCGGGACGGGCGGCAAACGGATGTGTCAAAGGCAATATGACAAACGCAGCAAACGTGGTTAAAGAAAAAATGCCTGAATCAAAGTGAATAATATTACCTTGTACAAACCACACTTCACTTGATAAAGCGAAGGGAATTCTTTCACAACCATGTTACGACGTGTCCAATAATCAGATCGCAAGAAAACAGGCAATATACAACAAAAGCAGCCAACAAATGATCAAAGGAGGAAATCAAGTTTCTTATAACGATAACTAGGAACAAAACCGTTATGGACCAACCGATAATTATAATAATGCTTCTAGGAGATCTAGATCTAAATTTCATAATAAAATTTACCAAGAAAATTTCGTTAGAATAAATAGTCGTACTAACCATAGAAAATTTAGTCAGAACATTCACAATAATAATCCTACGAGACAAACGAACTATAATAACCCAAGGAGTTTCAACTACAATTTCCAGAGGCCTGTCAGAATCGGAAGTTACCCAGAAACTTCAACTTCAATCTCCGTAAATGGACTCAATCAAATAACAATCCGCAACCCCAATGCGATTTTGGATATGCAATAAAGCATGTACCACATCTCGAGCCGAGGAATATAAATATGGTTGGCAACAACCGACCATACAGAAATGATTGGGCCCAATTCACATAAAAGCTTGATACGGGAGAAAATTTTCGTGCGACGGCCTAAGAAGAGAAATACGCTATGTAAACGGCAAGCATAAATTAAAATCCACAATAGATATGGCAGCAGTGCAGTCCTAGTGCACATTCCCTAAATTGTTCAACCTGAAACAATGGATCAATTCATAACCTTTCGTTTTCAAATTTCTCCGAAACAACATTACAAAAACAACCATGTATAGGGTACTTTTATTTTCGAAAACAGAAAATTGCATTGGACAGCTACACCTTATTTCACAACTATTATGACGGCACACTGGGGTATGATATCTTTAAGAAATATGTGGACATTACAGACTACATAGATAATGAAATAATTATCAATGATGCGGCGAAAAATGCCCCACCAAAATTGTAGCAACTGGAAACAAAAAACATATAAGTTTAGAAAAAGAAGAACTTTTATTCGGTGTCGAAAAACGCCTTACCAAACCCTCACTAGCAGGAAATAAAGAACATAATTATTTAGAACAAGGAAACTCTCTACCTGCGACGACAGGAAAGGAAGCTCCCATATATTTAAATAAGAAAAACGACCAAATAGACATAACTCTCTCCGGAAGTGTGTTGAACATCAGCAACATGTTTGCAGCACATAAGGCTCGGAAATTTTCCGTATCGAACGAAGACTTCGGATAGGTCAAGCCAATCGCTAAGCGATTCCGCATCCCATAAGAGCTTAGGAAGGAGATTATATATCTTAAAGATGGTACACAACTACCCCGACCTATTTTATAAAAAAATGCACCGCGAACATTCACAAGTATAATCAAACATAGGATAAGAACGACAGATGACGTCCCTACTTTTGCTAAATCTTACCGATATCCGTATATTGCTAAAGAGGAAGTTCAGGAACAGGTAAAACAAACGTAAAATACCGGAACAATCAGTCAGTGCAATTTTCCGTATTTTGCTTCTAATTGTATCATGCTAAAAAAAAGGTTGCTACTGGGAAAAAAGAGGATATTTGATTGCAGGACATTGAACGAGATGATGCTAAATGGCATATATCCCATTCCTAAAGTCGACGAAACCCTCGTTAAGCTGTGGAGATGCCAACGAGGAATTAGGCTAAAGGATTTCTTATAATTGAAGTCGATGAAAGTGACATATAGAAAACAGGCAGAAAGAGGGCATTATGAATTTGTGAATGCCGTTCGGATTAAAAATTGCTCAGGCGCCACTTTAGAAATTAATGAATATGGTATTAAAAGTTTATATAAACAAAATATGTTGCGTGTACCTGGAGGACGTTATTATATGTTGTACCTTGCTACACGCACACATTCGATCAGTAAAACTAACATTCAAAAAGAGATGGAATTCCCAGGACATATAATTGCACACGAAGGAGTTAAACCGTACCTCTCCAATACCGAACGTGTGCATAAATTGTCTTTACCGAAAATCCTGAAGCAAACAAAGCAATTGCTCGGACCAATGAGATATTATACAAATTTAATTAAAGTTCATTCGACCTTAGCAAAACCAATAACAAAATACTTAAAGAGGAACGAAAAAATCAATATTACTAATCCCTCTTGTCAAAAATTTTTCGATACTCTTAAGAGAGTCCTGGAGAACGATCCAATATTGGAATATCGTAATTTTAAGATAACTTTTACTTTAACAACTAATGCCAGCAATTACGCTTTAAATGCTCTGCTTTCATAAAATAAATCTTCGATATTTATTTTATTTATTTATTTTATTTATTCCACTTATACTAGAAACTCAACTAAACAAATAACTGTCGAGTTCAATAGGCTCTTAATGCAAAACTAATATTAATTAACATTAAAATTGAGTATAAGCATAATAAAACAAATAAGAAGAAAAAAAAAGAAAAAGAAAAAAAAAGCATGTACACTATCAGAATAGGAGCACACTTACAATCGGTACAGGACCAAATTGGAAATGAACCCCTAAGCCATCGCAAACGTGCATAAGCCTGGCAACCGATAATAAATTGACAATAATTCACTTTCGAAACGTAACGACTTTTTAAGGATAAAAGCTAGTTTAAATACGATATAGGTAAATCGCGCGTATTAAGCAATGTTGCTTTAATGGACTTTAAAGTATCCGATAACGAGAATAAGTGGTAGACGTCATTTAGGCTCTTGCAAACGACTCTGAGCGAATTGAACAGTTCGTAATTATATTTACATTGGCTAATTTTATCAAGATAAAGTGAGTAGAGAAGCGGTTAGGGACATTAAAGCGTATTTCACCAAGTAATGCGGGCGAGTCAATTGTACCATTTATTAATTTGATTACGAAGGGAACCCCAAGAACAAATCTACGTTTCTCAAGAGACGGTAGGGACAGCAGAAGCAACCTATTTTCATATGGAGGAAGAGAGGCAATCGGATCCCAACCCAAATTTCTAAGGGCAAACAGCAAGAATTGCTTTTGAACAGATTCAATTGAATCTACGTAGCACCTATATGAAGGAGCCCACACAACTGAGGCATACTCGAGTATGGGTCTAACCAAACACATGTACAGCCTTTTCGTAATGTAGGGATCATCAAGCTCTTTGGACCACCTTTTTATAAAACCAAGCACGGACCTAGCTTTGCTAATCGAGAGCTCAATATGCAAGTTAAAACGTAACCTATGGTCAAATAGAACGCCTAAATCTGTAATCGAATCGACGTCCTCAAACTTATGCGAATCTATGAAATACTGAGTAATGAATGACTTTCTTCTTGAGAAAGAAAGCTTCTTACATTTACTCAGATTTAGTTTCAGGAGATTCAAAGAGCACCATGCAACAAAATTATCCAAATCACCTTGAAGCTGATGTGATTGCGATTGAACAGAGAAGGAAGAAAACAGTTTCACATCATCAGCATACATTAAGATCTGGCTGGAATTAACCACCGATGGGAGATCGTTAATGTATAAACTAAATAAAATGGGACCTAAGTGACTTCCTTGAGGTACGCTAGACGTAACGGGGAATTCATCCGAGGTAATGGAGTTAAACAAAACCCTGAAGGATCTATTGTGCAGATAAGAGCTTATCCATATCACTAAGTAGGGTGGGAAACCAGAGGCTTGGAGTTTAAAGATAAGTAGTCTATGGTTAACCATATCAAATGCTTTGCTTAAATTAGTGTAAATAACATCTGTGCGAGAGCCACTAGGAAACATGACAGGTAAACTCTAACAAGTTGGTGACTGTAGATCGACCTTTCCGAAAGCCGTGCTGGTGCGGAGAAATATACGAATTAATGGCAAAGGCCAAATGCTGAGTCACAATACGCTCGAACAACTTGGGCAAGACACTCAACTTGGCTATGCCTCTGTAGTTCTCAACAAATTGTCTACTTCCAATCTTGTGGATAGGAATAAGGAAACTACTCTTCCAACGTGAAGGCAAAACACCTGAATACAAGGACATGTTAAAAAGCTTTGAGATCACACCACACAATTCGACAGCGCAAGATTTAAGTACACACGATGGAATTCCATCAGGTCCAGGCGAACAACTGTATTTTAGAGAACTCAACCCTTTGAAAACATCATCTTCCGAAATAACCAAGTTAGGTATTGAAACCGAGTTAGTTATAGGATATGGGTAGTTTGCTGATAAATCGAAATTAGGAATCGAAAAGTTTCGTCGGAAATACTCAGCAAATAGATTTGAGATTTCAAAATCATCCGAGGAATCAGAGCCATAAAAGAAACATGAGAGGGATATGTGGAAATTTTTCTTTTAGAGTTAACAAATTTAAAAAAGTATTTAGGGTTAAATACAGAGAGGATTTAATGAACTGAAGGTATCTGCAGTAATAGTGGTGGTTGAGGGAGTTAAATCTATGCCTCGTCACCGAGTAAGCGACATAGTCGAGCGCAGAGCCACTTTTCGAATATTTTTTGAATAGCGAGTTTTTTCTGTTTTTGTGATATTTAATTGTCTTATTAAACCACCTGGGACATCTGCTTCGAGGTCGACAATGCTTGATCGGAACAGATGCAGCAATAGCTATATATAATGTATTGCAGAACGATGACATTAAGCTTTCAATACTTCCGGTTGAGAAATCAATCGTCAAATGTGAAAGACGATGTTTTAGCAATACAATATTGATTTTATGAAAATCATAATAATTATTTAAAAAAGTTTGATTTGGCACATTAAGGCATTTCAACAAACCATCATTCATATGATGAAAGGAAATGCATATTGATGGATGATAAGGATCCTCAGGCAAACTAAAAGGTGGACAACGATTTACGTTAATGTCGGGAAAATTGGCAAAGCAGAGATCAAGCAGTCTACCATTACAATTAGGGGTACGATTATATTGACCCAAATTATGATCAAACAATTCACTAAAGAACACAACAGCCCTATCAGACGTTGAAGTAGGAACCAAACAGCCGGAATTATTAGTGTTACACCAAGTGACTTGAGGCAAATTGAAGTCACCCAATGCAACGACCAAATCGGTGGGTCTAGACCGCTTGGCCACTTCACAAATGAGGGCGGCGTGTTTCCTGTAAATGAAGATATCAGAATTTGGGGGAATATAGAAGCAGCTTATAAATAGATGTTTATCAGGCATATTCGCACGAATAGCGATAAATTCAACGTCAGGAGAAGTGGGAAATTCAATTAAATTGGACGGGACTGACGCAGATATGGCAATTAATACACCACCACCAATGCGATTTACTCGATCATTTCTAAACACTTGGAAAGAATTATGAAAAAGTTCCGACGAATGTAGATCGGGTTTTAGCCAAGTTTCAGTAAAGGCCAAACAGAAAAATTCCGTGCTCACTGAATTTAGAAAAGTGGAACGAATTTTCGAATTTAGGCCCCTGACATTTTGATTAATGAGAGATAGTGGGCCTGAAGAAACAATTAGTTTTTTGAAGGCGACAAGACTATTGCCTTGGTATTACGGGGACGATCTCGAGGGATAAATTCCTTAATTAACGATCCTACTGGCCACAGTGATTTGTTTAACAACATATCACTGTTTTCAGTCGGAACTAATATTTTAAAAGAGGAGATTGCCCTAGCTTGAGAAGCAGCCATTTTGAAGATGCTAACACGCTTTAAGTTCACTGATAGGACTTTCGTCGCCAGATAACCTTTTATGTTATCCACCGATGTTTCAGGTGCCAGTCTTGACACAAATATTGCTTTTCTGGGAGGAACTGCCGTCAAGCAAATGTCATTATTTGCAACAGGAGGGGGGTTCACAGTAGGAGAGTTTCGAGTTGGGGAAAATATAGATGGGGTTATCGCTCTTGTACCGGCAGCTTGTGAGACTTGCCCAGTCTGGTGACCAGCATTCACACGCGAACAGCCAGGAGGAGAAGATGACTTATTTTTCTCTTCATTACTTTTAGGCGATGGCACTTGATTAGAGTGAGTGGCGGCTCTGGGCGGAGATACCCCTGCCACTTCAGCGTAGCTTAAAACCGATGGACTTGCCGGTTTGTTTGTAACTGTTTTGCTACCAACCGACTCAGCAATATCGGAAACATTACTGTTCATTTTAGATTTAGAGGGAGCGGTAACTTGTACCAACGAATTAGATTTGGAGAAAGCCAGAGGTGACGTCCCACACGCTACGCTACGAGTAGCAGATGAGTGTCCAATAAAGCGACACTCATCAAACCTAGACTTAATGAGCTCAAACTTTTCCCACAAGGAGCCGAGATTTCTACTCAATTCCGAGAAAACATTACGCGTCTCCGTGAAAAGTTTATAAAAATCAATGTCCCGCTGCCTACAGTCAGGACATAACCATCTTAAGCCTTTAGACGGATCAGCGACTGCGTCAGCAGCACGGCCGAGAATACCGGCACACTTTGCATGACCAAAGTGCTCGCAGAGCCAACAAGAAACGAATCTATCAGAATCCGGGCCTGATTTCGCCCGACAAGGTGTATACAAACACTCCATGTCCTGTCATAAAGACAGTTGTTGATTATGAAGAACAGACACACAAATCACTAAAAAAAATCCTGAACATAAAAATTTATCAACCAATTTGTGCAAAACTTCTCTGTTAGGTTGACACTGTAACGAGAGATCACTAGCAACACCAACTCCAAACAGCAAAAAAATAACAGAGAAAAAGAGAGAAAACAAAAAAAAAAAAAAAAAGAGATTTTTATCAGAGCTCAAAATTTTTGTTTTCAAAAATCAAATGAATCAAAGCGTAAAAGAAAAATATATCTTTTACCTTGAATTCACTCACTTTCTTCTCAAAGTATATTATAAAATCACACACTATAAGGCAGAACAGACACGAAATTCAACAAAAAATTAAAATTTTAATTGCCGAAACAAAATATATACGACTATACCGCGCGACAGAGTTGCCAGATGCTAGGCAAGTTGTACACTGGGCGACCACGAAACTAACTATAGCACAATTGAAAAGGAATTACTAGCTGTTGTGTGCCCCAGCAAGTATTTTTTCAGCCCACCTTTTTTGGCAGAAAATCCATCATTGAAACATGCAATAAGCCTTGTCCGTGTTCGATAAAAGAAATGAATTTCAAACTTGTCCTCTGGACACTAAAATAGCTAGAAAAAGCATAAAAACGGTAATGCGGACACACTATAACGATTTATTGCAGAAAAGGCGGAAATCAATGCAAATTAAATTAATACAGAAATCCAAGAGAGCAAGCTACTATTGAACTTCCATAAAAATGCGGTGATCAGAAGAAAACTCATTTCCGGATCAACTGGGATCCATAAATCAAATCAGGCATCCGAAAATTTAAAAATTTAAGAAAAACATCTCACTTTAGAAAAATGGATGGTGCTATAATAGTAACCATCGTCAAAATTACTGGAACCTAATGCAAACAAATATGATGACAACTTTTATGATATATTCAAAATGTTTTTAACAAGCTTTTTTCAAATAATGCAAATTTCAAAGCCTCTAGTTCAAAAACTTGAACTAGGGAAATTAATATAAGCAGAACATTCAAGTAAAAATCACCGAGAAATACAAACAACACACCAGGAACTAAAATACATAGTTTACAATCCCAACTTAAAACTTAAAGTAATACAATTTATAAACAAGTGCGAAGTATGCAAAATTCTTTACAAAATAACGGAAACTCTCAAGAAACGTCGAGAGATCATCTATATCGACGCCTTTTATAAATTGAGCAAAAAATTGTTCACGACAATGGTTGACAAATTCTCAAAACTTATTACAACCTACCATAACGGTCAACTTTAGGCCGAATTCAGAGTTGAATTACAGAAAATAGTGGACACTTATTGAAAAATAAGAAAAATTGTGGTAGATGATGAATTAGGTTCCGAGGCAATGCCATATTTTTGATCCATTGAAGATATAGAAGCGCATCAAACAGTATTCGCATGTCACATGTGGATATTGAGCGGCTTCACAACACCACAGACAAACATGTCAAATTCTTCAGAAATAAAGACGGTACCATTGCGGAAAAAACTATGGGAATAAAGGATTTTATAATATACGGCACTACTACGCGTAGACCCATAGAAATATCGTAAAATTAACCAGAAATGGGAAAGGTACCAATATACGAAAAGAAATAAACTACATAAAAGAAAGCAGCGAGAAAGAATGTTAGCAAATATAGGAAGATAAATGCAAGAAAATTAGATGACTAGCATATAGAAAGTATTCGACCTAGACAAAAATATTACAAAACATATACTAGGCCAAGAACGAAATATAGAAATAAAAGCAGCGCTACAAACAACTAATGCCGAAGAAAACTTACATGTCAGATATATTAAATGTTAAGAAGGAATGCTGCTTATAATGCAAGTTTTAAAAGAAAAGAAAGTAGACAAAATAATCTTCGAATCTTCTTCTTTAATAATCCATTATTTTTTTCGGAGTAGTTACTTAGTATCCCATAGCTGCCGCAAGCAAAGGAAAGAAGCCAAAACTATTTCTTAATCAAATTCGAAAATTGCAAAATGCATGTTTTCATGTCTTCTGATGTAAAAATTAAGCTTTACGATCAATTGGCTCTACCAAATTTAATGACTGAAATTGGAAAAAATAATTTTCCATCTGAGGAACTGTGATGTTAAAACGAGTCTACCTATGAAATTAATGATGGTAACTTGAATGAATATTTTTTCAAACATAGCACCGATAGTCTGTCTGTCAATTATTACATTTTGTACAGTTCTAATAGCAGTTTCGAATTTAAAGCTTGCACAATGCATGATGAAAGAAATCTATTCCATCACGTAGAATGCTGTTGTATATGATAATATTAGTATAAAATTCGATAGGTACTACTGCCAAACATACTCTTGTCTAATACTGATGTATTAAATGACATGTTTACCCCTTGCAGTGATTCTGATAGTTGCAAAATCGCTATCATCATGTCAGAAAAAAAACAACAAAGGTGTTAATCCTGGAGATTTTCGGCCCATTAGTATTTTGTCAGTCCACCGGCCGGTGTTCGGATTTTGGATGGATTGTTGAGGCTCAAATAGGGTCACATCTAGAAAAGACTAATCTATTGAATGTAGACCCATCAGGCTATAGATGCAGCTGTTGTAGTTTTACACTAAAAGTCCTCGAGGATGGTCGCCCGGCATACGGCAAAGATAAAGTTACAATTGTGATCATGATAGATGTTTCTAAAGATTTTCGATACTGTTGACCGCCCTCGGTTATTAAAAAACTTAAACAATATCTTGGTTTCGGTCAAGTTAATGAAGTCGTATCTTCAAAATAGGTGCGAGTGTTTACTGAATAATAAGCCTGCGTACACTCACAACTTTGGGTTACCTCAAGGTTCAATATTAAATCCAATTTTGTTTAATGTCATGAATAATTTGACACTCTCTGGTCATAATAAAAAAATTTATTCATGTGCTGATGGCAGGCAAATATATTTTTCATGGGCGCTTGATCTTATGCCGAATGAACAATGTGATGCACGTGTTACAGGTCATTGATCTGATGCAAATAATGTACGGTTAAATTCAACTAAAACCGAACCTATTGCTATATGGTATGGTGCCTTTGATGTTAATTCCCTACCCAGAGTAGTAATGGCGAGTACTGACGTAGCATTTGTCAGTTTTGCTGTCAATCTTAATTTCAAGATGAATTCTAGATTAAAGGCCTGCGATCACATTACTGTGATCACAGTTGCTCGGTAAATGTGAGGATTCATAACATTTTAAGAAAGCTACGGCTATCCTCTTATTGTATACCTGGTGAAATATAGTTCAAAGTAATTAAACGTCTTATAGTCTTTTCATATCTTGCAGTGCTAATGTATGTGACAATCCTGATTATACCCCAAAAACAAATTAAGGCTCGGCATAAATAAATGCGCTAGATATATGTAGAACAAGAAGATTATCTCAATTATCAATGAGAATTCAGGAATTGGGTTTGGATTTTTGCTTAAATGTACGTAATCTTATCTTTGTATAAGATTATTTATGGGGAGGACCCCAGTTATCTCTACGACAATTTGACGTTTGTTAGATATAAAAGAAATATGAAACTGATTTTACGAGAACACAGGTACTCCACATCTGCAACACAGTTTTTATTAATATTGTAAAGCTTACCTAATAATATAAATAATGTTTGTTGTTTCAAGTAGAAGATAACGCACATTGAGTTTTTTTTTTTTGGTTTTCTCTTACTACTTGTAATTGTTCAGTATCGTGTGTCATATAATTATGTAAATGAACCGTAAGAGATTTATATATTGAAATATATATATATGGTATTGCAACATACAACTGTCTTCAGTAATTTAACGTTTTTATTCGACTTCTTTTGAAATTAAGGTCGTACCACTGAATTGTTATTTTTAGGTTAATCTAGGGTTTATTTACAATTCCTTGGAGATCTATTTACAATTATTATTATACAGGAACTTATATTTACGATGACTTTTCCGGTCTTGACTGTTTGGATATTACAATTTAACTCTATTGACTCGAATGACTTTAGATATTGCGAATTTTCTGCTTATATACCCTCACACAAGCAAGTTTCCTATACCAAAATTCATTGCGACGTTTTCATTAAATTTTCTGCTAATTAAAAGTTTCATGATTGTGTCTTTGGTTTTACCCTCCTCTGGAATTTGTTTTCAATGTGAGAATATATTTAATGTATTTCTACTGTTGGCAACTATACGCGCGCACTGTGGACGTACTTTTACTTTGTGCATAGATATTATGCAATTTTTTTTTTTTATTTTACTGCTTTATTACTTTATTCGCTTTTAAAGCGTGAGTAATTATGAAAGAGTTTAATTTAATGAATTATATTTGGTGTTGATAGCCATTTTGGCTTTTGCGATCAGCATTTGGTGCTCTCGTTAAAAAGTCTCTTTCTTTCTTTCCTTCTTTTTGTTTCTTACAGTTTTTCTTTTGGTTTACTCTTTCTTCGCTGTGTTTTTAATAGTGCGAAACTTGCGCCTAATTTAAGTGATCATTTTTGAATACGTGAGAACTCATTTGTTTTTTCTTTTTTCACGCGTTTCATTTTGTCTGCTGCTGATAGCATACCAGTTACAATTAAGCCGGGAAGCCCTTCCCGTTTCAACTATGCTAGTGGAGGAGAATAGCCATTCAAGCTATTCTGTATACGTCTACAAAGAATATTAGTGAAAACAGCAAATCTGCCTTTCCCCCTAGCTGTTCGGATGTGTCCCCTGGTCACAATGTCGCAAATCGCGCTCACATAACATGCAAGTGTAATCATACCCACTATTTTTTTCCCAATTCAAAATTCTCTGAGGCAGATTCCCATCGTTCCTAACAGAGATGCCGTCTCCTTGACGGCAGTACAACATAGAAAGCCAATACGCGGGTCAAGACTAATGCCTGACACATCTGAATGTGTAAAGTACTTATTTATAGAGTAAAAGCTACACAAATTCATTATGTTTTTCCAGGAGTTCCCATTTCACACGCTACTGGAATTGAGCATTGTTCACTTTTTCTTTCCTTCGGAATTCTTTTGTAAATTTGAACATTACTTTCAAAACCTCGTTTTATTTACTTTTCGCTTTGAAGTACCAGGTATCCTTCCAGAACGGTTCAACGTCCGAACTTGTTTCATCAAGAAAACAAGGTATTTGTTAATAATGCGGGTATATGTATAATTCTTACTTATTCAGCGCTATAATATCCTCTAAGAAGACGTAGCATCGTAGAATGACCGTTTGACGATTTCAGGAGAGGCCATAGCTGCTTTTCTTTTGCAGCCCTTGATAAATCGGTCTTTCAGCGGCTTCCATTTCGCTTTGCACTTTGTCACGGTACTAGCCCCTTTGTTGTCGGTAGAGCGTATTTGTTAACGGGGTTTGGCTCTCTGAGCCTAATGACAAAGAATACAAAAAGTCTCGTCGGTTGTCTATCGTCCGTCTGTCCACCGTGAGTCCGTCTGCAACCGTCCGACGTCCTCCCTACGGTGCCATCACATGCACGCTCCCTCACCTGACCTCAGCCACAGCGGTGGCAGTCTGCACTCAGCCATACATCGGGGCTCCTCCGTAAATAGGGGACAAGAAAAAACAACAAAAGGGAAATAAATGAATTAAAAATACCTGACCGTGAATCTGTATGTTGCTAGTGTCTGCGGTGGTGGCTGCTTACATCATCTGGTTCCTTCTTCTTACACTCTCGTCCTCTTATTCACCCCCTTTCCTCTTCCTCTTCACTTCGTTGTGTTGCCTCCTCCTTTTTTTTGCGTAATTTAAAGCATTTGTTCAATGAATTTTATTATGAATTTCATTGACGATCAATGATGTACGTCATATTACTGCTGCCGTTACTGTTATCGTTGTTATTGCCGATTGTGTTTGTTTCGTTCTAATTATTTAATTTTTTTTTTTTTTTTACTTTAAAAAAAAAACAACTCCATTTGGTGAGATATAATTTCCAATTTATTTACATCAAATTTCTGTTTTTTATTTCTTCGGTATTGTAACCACTTCTTTTGCAAATTCTCTTCTTTTTAAATATTTCAATATTAACAACTTTTTCTTAATGTATATTATTTCGTAAAAGCTATTGTAATAAGAAGTGTATTTTATACAAAATTTCCATAATTTTATCTTATTTACATTCTCCTTAATGTTTATTATTTCGCAAAAGCGTCAATGACGTTTAAAATTAATATATTCATACACGAATGCTATGCCGTTTGCTTGGTAACCGCGAGACGAAGAGAAACGGTAACTTTATCCACTTATACTTTGGTTTCTCTTTCACGACTTGCTTCAGTTAAGAGACATTTTTCAATCACTCTTCAAAAATTTTAATAAATTTTGAGCTTTTCTTTTATTCTTTTGATATGAGGGTCGTTTCTGCAAACGAATTCAGATATTCATGTGTGAGTGGCTTTTATTCGATTTTTTTTCTCTTTCAGTCATTGCTTTGTTGAAAAAAATGTTTTTTTCTACAGACACTTCTCTTTATGTGGCTCCTAGTATATGGGTTTTTCTTAAATATTTTCTTTGTTATTTTACTTATTATTTTTTTCTATCAAATACACAATTTCTTTACATAATTTGTATACACTCATTCGTACATGCATTTTTATATTGCACACATGGAAATTTATCGAAAATAGCAGTAATGATGATTTCCTCACATTTCTTTACTCGATGCAAGCAAACCTTTTTTTTTTTTTTAACGTTTAACAATTACTTTACCCCTGCCGACTTGTATTTCTTTAATAAAGTTCTAGTTAATAACTTCTTTTTCCATTATTTTTAGACATTATTTTGCAAAACTGTAAGCTTTAAGCGCTATTTTACCTTCTTTACACGCGAACTTTAAAAGATCTCTCACATTAGTTGCTGTTAGTCTTTTATCCTTTTTTTTTTCTTGCTTTGCACTTGAAAGCTCAATTTTAAAAATAGATTTATTTATCCGCTTTTAGACCAAGCTCGCGGACACGTCCGCACCTCAGCAGAGGCCAAGCAATTCCCCCCTCTATCTTCGAAACAAAACACAGACAGACCTCTCATCCCTGCTCAATTCTTCTCTTCTTCTTTCTGTTGCTCTCTATAGCGGCTTGCCGCTACTCTCGCAAAAGCAAGCAAAATCCCGCAAGATCATGCGATTTTGCTTATTCTCGTAAAAGCAAAAGAAAAAGGGAATACCGCAAAATTACACGATTTTGCCTGTTCTTGTAAAAGCAAAAAAAAGGAATACCGCAAAATCACATGATTTTGCCCATCTTAATGAAAGGGAAAAGAAGAAAAGAACAAAACAATTATATCCCGCAAGATCATGCGATTTATAAACGGTACCACAAAATCACACGATTTTGCCTAACGCCATGCCGTCATTGCGATACTTGCGGTTGACACAGACCGACAGACGCTCTACCCAAGGTTTGTTCGCGGCCGTTACAACTTTTCAACTAACAAATGTAGAAGTTGAACTGAACTATTTGAAATTTTCTTATATTACACTCACTAGACGTGTACGTTCGTAGGTTTTTTTGCTTATCGCTTTATTCGGAAAGCTTGGAAAGCGTTTGTCGTATACTTCTTGCCTTTCGTATGTTGTGGTCTTTCATCGATTTTTTATTAATATTACTTTTTTAATTATAATTTAGTAATATTTTTTTCTTCTTTCTGCGGGTTGTCAAGTAATAAATATGCAAATGACTAATTTAACCTTATTTAATTTTTCCTTCTCTTTATTTGTTTTACAGAACAATAATAAAAATACAAACAACCATTTTAATGCCCGAAACCATGGCAATAGCTTGGGTTCATATCCGAATTTCGAGGTTTTTTGTTTTGTTACATTTATAAGACAAAACAATTGAAAATGGAACACAAACTAAACTCCAAGCCAAATAATTTACTTAAAAACAGCTGACCCAAAACAAGAAATTTTAAATTTGTGAGAAGTAAAATGTTTTTTTTTTGCCTTTTACTCCAATTATCTAATTAATGCTCTCAATCCATCAAACCGTCTATTCAATCCTATATCATTAATCTTCGTACATACCACCATTTATCGTCGCAAGAGTCAACAAGGCCTCCGTCTGTACTTTCCAATTGAACTGTACCGCAAGGACTAAATCCTTTAAGATATGTTTTCTGAAAATGAAAAGTTGCGTTTTATTTTAGCTATTAGAAGTTGCTTACAAAGCAAAAACTTTATTTGGACATACTATTGAGGCGGGTTTAGGATGGTATCAAAATATCATATTTAGACCATCAGTTTATTTTTCTCAATTTTCAATTAATCATAAAAACAATCATTTTTTGCTTTGATAAAGTTTTTGAAATAATTCCTTTTCAATTTTCCAAACTTTTATTTTATTATTTGAACTGAGTCGTTTAAACAGAAAATTGCGACTGTTTTCTAAAAAGCAAATATAGAAGATTTCACACTCTCTCTCTCAGAATTTATGATAGAGGACCGACGAAATTTATTATATCCCGCAGTGAAGTAGATATATAATAACAATAATTACGATAAAATTACTGAAAATAATATTACTGAAGATAATATTACTAAGGATAGTACCGCTGAAATAATGTGAATAAAGATAATTCTAATAAACACAATATTAATAAGATAATGTTAATGAGGGCTTTGTATTACAACTAATATCAAAACATATAAGTTTAAGTACGAAGGGATCGTTATCATTTTTGGTGGATGATAATATAGTTTCGGTCCGTGGGTTTTCGTGTCTTCGACATTTCTGGCAATTGCGTTCGCTGTTTATGAGTTGCATGATAATTTTGTTGATTATTATATAGACACTGTTGTTGTTGTCCACAATTCTAATTCTTAATATGTGAAAGGATTTGATGGTTTTTGGTGCAATGACTGCATATGAAACGGCTCTGACAATGATCTACCGTGTGAGATTGGGCCAAACAATTAGTGCAACACTGATAGCGTTGGCCACAAGGAGAAATTCTCTGGCAAACTCATTCGCCTAAAACAACGACAGGTTTGTAAAGGATGACTTTGACTGCAAAGACGGCATGCCTTTGCATAACAAGGCTTTGGTCAAAACGAGTGACCTGAATGCGATCGACAAAGTTCATTGTATTGAAACGAAGTGCCCAGAACGGTAGTCTAAGCTCGAAGAGAAGAGAGAAATGTTACTACAACTTTCCAATAGGCGTAGGTAATAAAACCCATTTACTAATGGTTTTGATGACAGTGCCGTTGGCTGCCTTTATTTCAGCAGCGCAAACATTGTCATCGAAATCACGAAACCTTTGTTACGCGGCCTAAACAACATAAGTTTGGAAATAAATTATCATGACGAATTACAACTGAGTTAACGTCAGCAAAATTTCCATAGGGGTTCTTCCATTAATGATGTTTATGGAGATCCTTTAAATATGCTTCCTTGCATCTAATTGCGAATACATGGTCAGGAGTCTTAAATTGTTGACATCGTTTTGCATAAGTTAAACGAAACTCTGCCATATGAGCTCAGATGGCGGCAGAATTGCGGCACCTGTTAAGAAATAGCCTGGCGTTAAAAGAGGAAGGTCATTGGGATCATGCGCCATAGAGCAGAACGGTCTTGAGTGCAGGCAACCTTCTATGTGGGGTAACATAGCAGAAAGCTAGTGCATTATTAGTTTTCGTGAAATGGGCTTTTGAACGTTTCATCCTGGCTTCTCAAAGTCCACCCATAGGAGTGATGAGATGCCACGTGACTGCACGTCACGCTGCAGCATGCTGCTCGTCTCCTTCGAATGTCCTCCAAGAATCTGGCGAATATTGCTTGCTCATATGAAGATTGTTCCCAAATCGGAGTAAATGACTTCTGGGCAACCGCGACGAGAAAAGAACCTGTAAACCGCATCTAAAAGGGTTTGAGTGAATAACTCACTGGTAGCTTCAAGGTGTTTTTTCTTAGTGGAAAAACAAACAGACAATAAAGCAAAGCGGTTCTACATCCTCGACCTGCATAAGTTTTTATGTCGAATGGTCCTGCAAAATCTACACCAGTATATATAAATAGACGCGGCAAATATATACGTTCAGAAAATAACGGGGGCATACGTTCTTGGCTCTTTTTCTGCTTATATAAGACGCAAATTTTACAGAATTCTTTAAACGAGGAATCCCGAATTTAGATTTGACTATTCTCATCATTAAAAGACGCGTCAAACCCGTCAAATTTATTCGAGTGCTCGAGCCTTGCCGACAAAAAACATCAGCATTTTCTCTATCGTTGACTCATTTAGTAATTCTAAAGTTACAAATAAGCCAATAAACTCTCCTCGATTCAACTATGTCGGAGTGGTTATCCTTCCAGTCATGCCATTCAGGCTACTTTGTTTACATTTGCAAAGAATATTAATTAAAATAACAAATCTGTTTTTCCACCTAGTTGTTCGATTGTGTCACCTGGT
The DNA here is from genome assembly GCF_014805625.2 of Glossina fuscipes. Classification (NCBI taxonomy): domain Eukaryota; kingdom Metazoa; phylum Arthropoda; class Insecta; order Diptera; family Glossinidae; genus Glossina; species Glossina fuscipes. The sequence continues at coordinate 179,648 of NW_024003747.1, forward strand.
CACCATGCTGAGCAAGTCGCCCACGCATAACCTGCAAGTGTGGTCCGTCGTTCTATTTTCTCACCAACCCAAAATTCCCTACCTGTGAACCACATTGTTCCTAGTAGGAATGACGTCTACTTGACCGCAGTACCTCCCTTAAAGGCCATATGCGTGTCAAGGCTGGTGACCGACACCAAAACATAAAAAACGTAAAACATTATCTTGCTGCAAAAGTCCCATCCAGAGTTTTTAAATTAGCTCCATCTCAATCTAGAACTACCTAGTCTTTTAAGCTGTAAGTTCTGACTGAAAGCATGGAAATTTTGTTAAATAAACCATTGCGGTCACTAACTTTCGAATGTGTCAAATCTAACTTCCTCAAATAAACATTAGGATTTTAATAAAACCAATATCTTTTTGCTTAAATATCTTCTTTCACACATTATGCTCGATTTCTCTACTGGAAATATTGAAACCTTATTGTCTTCGTTCTGCAATATATTAAATCTAGTTATTTCTGAATCCCTTTCGATCAAGTAGCCTCATCCTCAAAAGCAGCTGCCCGCCATGGTTTGACAAAACAATTAAATATTACAAAAGTAGGACAAACTTTTCAAAAAATTTATGAAAACTGGTCCTGCTTGCGGCTATTTTGCATATTCTACTGCAAGGCATAGATTTAATTATCTCAAGCATCAATATTGCTGCAGAAACTTTCAGTTGATAAAATTCTCACTGCTTGTTAATCCTGTATATTTTTTAAGAGAGAAAGAGAACATTTTTCAAAAGAAAACTCTCTATATCTCTCCTCACATGTACCTTTCAATGGCTGTAAGCCCTCTGATGATATTGAAATCTGAAATCTTTTTGTTGAATACTTCCGACGAAATTTTTCAACTGCTTATTAAGATTCAATTGGTAATTATCCGTATCTGATAGCTAGGTCGGTTTCGATTCCTAACCTGGTCATTTCAGAAAACGACGTTTTGCTTGGTTTGAAGTCTCTAAAAAATAGTTGTGCGCCTGGGCCAGATGGCATTTGATCATGTGTACTCAAAACATGCTCTGACGAGCTCTGTGCTGCTATTTCGAAGGTTTTTAAACAGCTCTTCAAATCAGGTGTTTTCCCTTTGTGTTGAAAAATAGTTTTCTTATGCCGCTTCACAAATGTGGAAACCGACATCACGTTTTGAACTATAGAGCCATTGCCAAGTTGAGTGTTTTACCTAAATTGTTTGAGGGAACTTTAACTCAGTATTTAACTTTTGCTATTAAATCTTACATTTCTCCATTCCAGCATGGCTTTCTAAAAGCACGACCAACCGTTACGAATCTCTTAAATTTTACTTGCCATCTTTCCAAAACTTTTTCTAATGGCTTTCGCACGGATGCTTTATATACTGATTTCAGCGGCTAAGATTTCAGTTGCCTCAGTTAACCATAACTTATTGATCTTCAAACTCTTGGCCTCTGGCCTCTCTTTGTACTTAGTGAAGTGGATAATCTGCATAACAAAACATTCAAGGTTCTGTTTAACTTCATCACGTAGGATGGATTTCCCGTGACATCTGGCATCTCTCAAGGCGGCCACTTAGGACACCTTTTATTTAATCTATACATTAATGCTCTCCCCTCCGTGATTAAATCCAGGCAGATCTTAATGTACGCTGATGACGTTAAACTATTTTCTTCCTTTTCCTTGAAATCGCAATTGTTTCACCTTCAAGTTGACTTAAATTATTTGGTTGAATTGTGCTCGTTAAATTTTGTGACAATGTTGCATTTATAATTTGTTCAAGCGCTGTGGTCGCATTTTTCTCTTTGTGGAAAAATTTTTGCAATTTAATTTCTTTATTGCGTTATACATTTTTAAAAGTTCTCAAACTTATTATAATCGATTGAACTTTCTGTGTGTTTATTGCGAAAAGTGTTCATCGCGGATATCGTACGTGTTTTTCTTTAAATACATTAAAAAAAAAAAATAAAAAAAAAATAAAAAAAAAAGAATTAAAAACATCTGAATTTTTATTCAGTAGTTTCCCAAACCTTTTGAAGTGAGTGGTTATTTCAAAAATAATGAGCAATAGACAACAATAAGGCATAATGGCCCCGGGGCCGCCAGACAAAAACTCGAATAGATTTCATCTATTAAGTGATACATCCCCCCAAAGAAAAAAAAGTAAAAATTCCAATTTTCCGTTGTTGCCAATCACCGATATAACCCCTATTGATAAAAAATATATTGTTATTTCTTCAACCGATGCTCGAATAACAATTTCCCAAATTAGCCCGTTTGCTATAAGAAAAGCTCTAGACAGCATTACAACATACATCAACTCCATCTCGATTCTACGCGATGGGAATTTACTCGTCCTCGCTGGGAACCCGCGCGCAACCGAAAAGCTCATAAAGGCCAAATCTTTAGCTAATCTATGTGCTGTTTCAGCTAAACTACATGAGAAATTTAACTCGGTTCGAGGCGTAATTTATGCCCCTTGCTTAAAGCATGTGCCGGAAGATGAAATTGTTCGCGAAATGGGCATTCAAGGAGTGACTGAAGCATATAAATTAACCAAACTGAATGATGACGCAAAAACACGCTCTTCTACAGGAAGGATTATTTTAACTTTTGATCGCTACCGATTACCGCGAACAGTTGATGTGGCGTGGTATAAATGTAAAGTAGAACTATACATCCCAAAACCTATGAGGTGTAAAAATTGCCAACGCCTGGGTCATACGGCAAAAAGATGCACTAATGCTGCATCTTGTGCTAACTGTGGTCATCCTCCACATACTGAAAGCTGTACCCGTAGTTTCTGCATAAATTGCAATGATCAACACTCAGCGTTAGACAAACAATGCCCACGTTTTGTACAGATGCGCTAAATATTAAAAATCAAAACAGAAAATTACTGTAGCATGGGCGAAGCGCGACGCACATACCGGGAAAGAAATCCATCTGTAGCCCATGGAATTGGCAAAAGTAATACCTACGCTGCTGTTGCCTCGCAAATCGAGCCTAGTAAGACTTTAACTGCAACTGCTTCCAATGAAAAACCTGTTCCACCATTAACCAAAAATTATATTGCGAAACCTGTTACATCACTTGCCAAAGATAATATTGAAAAAACCAAAGCAACTGCAAATATTGAAAAAATTAAAACAACAACACATATGCTAAAATCTAATATACCAAATTCTCCAGAATCTCCAGCTCTCAACTTTACTCAACAAATCACAAGTGGTAATAAATCCATTCTTTCATCCATTAATCAACCTTCAAAAACCAAAGCAACTGCAAATATTGAAAAAACTAAAACAACAATACATTTGCTAAAATCTAATATACCAAATTCTCCAGAATCTCCAGCTATCAACTTTACTCAACAAATCACAAGTGGTAATGAACCCCATTCTTTCATCCATTAATCAACCTTCAATTTCAAATTATTCACGTGCGCCAACCCGTTGCGCTTCAAATGTACCAAATCACCTAAATACAGATTATTCTGCTGGTAAGAATAAATCATTCACGAAAAATTCCTATAGCGACCTTCTCGACGGAGACGCTGACATGTCAACTTAACCCTCCCTCCACTCTGCTTACATGTCATTACAATTAAATAAAGTTTTTAAAATTCTACAATGGAACATTAAGGGACTTATTAATAATTTTGATGAACTCCGTACACTCATAAGTGATTTTAATCCAACCTTTTTATCGCTTCAAGAAACCCATTGTAGAAGTTCTTTTAATCCTATTCCACCCAAATCATATACTGGATACTTCACGAATGCTGATCAAAACTCATATTCCAAACAAGGAGTAGGTGTTTTTATAAAATCAAGTATACCTCACAAACGCATAAATTTAAGCTCAAATATACAAGCCGTAGCGATACAAATAATGTTAAATATAAAATTTACAGTGCTTTCGCTCTATATTCCACCTTCGCAATCGTTTTCTCAGCAAGAACTCTACAGTATATTCTCCATACTTTCCCCCCATTAATTATATGCGGCGATTTCAACAGCTGGAATACCATATGGGGCTCAACAGTGAACAACACTCGCGGTACTGTTTTAGAAAAGGCCTTTTTTCAAAGCAACCTTTGCGTTTTAAATGATGGAAAACCAACGCACTTCTCAACTCATCATACTTTTTCACATATTGATTTAACATGTTGCTCTCCATCACTTCTTCCTTTGGTGTCCTGGTCTATTTCTGATGATCTACATAATAGTGATCACTTTCCAATCATAATCGATCTTAAACTTTCAACGTCCTCTGCTACTCCAGCAAAACAGGCCAAATTCCTCCTAGATAAAGCGGATTGGATCAATTACTCCAAACAAGTGGAGTCATTTTTGAATTCAAAGCCATTTAACGGAAACTGCAACCATGATGCTGCTATTATGTCTAAAGCGATTCGCACGGCTGCTCATCTTTCTATCCCTCAATCCAACACCTCTTTTAAACGAGCTAGGGTTCCTTGGTGGAACAACACGCTTTCGTTTTTGAGGAAAAATAAAATGGATCTATGGCACCGCTTTAAGAGATGTCCTGATCAAAATCACTTGTTATTATACAAAAAGGCCAATGCTCTATTCAGGAAGGAATTACGGAAATCAAAGGCACTTAGTTTCGAACTTTTTTCGAGACGAATTCACAGAAATACATCAATGAAAGTTGTCTGGAACAAAATCAACAGACTTAATGGGACTTCAAACCTGAACGAAATTTCTGCCATCTGCACTCCCAATGGAACTTTAACTGACGCAGATGAGATTTCTAATTACTTTGGAAAAGTGTGGTGCGAATACTCCTCTGACAGCAACTTCTCCAGTGCTTTCATTGAAAATAAAAGGACTCCAATATCTCCTCCAAATAATATCGATAGATGTGCCATGTTCCTGGAAAATTGCGTATCTACCTCAGAACTTGGAAGTTGTCTCTCCAATTTGAAGGGGAAGACACCTGGTCTAGACCGCATCTCATACCAAATGATCAGTGCTATGTCTAAGTCTAGTAAAAAGAAATTACTGGACCTATATAATACGGTATTTATGACTGGCCATATACCCTACATGTGGAAACTGGCAACAGTTGTTCCAATTCCAAAGTCAAAAAATGTCTCCATCGCATCAGATTATCGCCCAATTTCTCTTTTACCTTGCCTCTCTAAGGTATTAGAGAAGATTATGGCATCTAGATTATCTTGGTTTCTTGAGTCCAAGAACCTGATAACAAAGCAACAAGTTGGTTTCAAGCGGGGTAGAGGGTGCATCGACGCTCTGTTACATATTGATTATTTCACAAGCAAAGCAATTTCCGAACGAAATCACGTAACAATTCTCTCAATTGATTTCGAAAAAGCATTTGATAGAGTTGGTCTTCATGTTATCTTAAGACTCTTGAAATCATGGAATGTTGGACCCAAATTCTTCAACTACATCAAATCATTCATGTCGCATCGGCGGTTCAAAGTTAGAATCAACAATTATCTTTCTGATTCCTTTCCGCTAATGAATGGCATTCCGCAAGGATCTCCTCTCTCTCTGTCACGCTTTTCCAGATAGCTTTCAACGAAATTAGCAAAATTCTTTATCGTGTACCAAGAGTGGAACATGGTCTCTACGCGGACGATGTATACATTTTTACAAAAGAAAAAGACAACACGAAAGCAATCAACATCCTCGAATCTATTGCATGTGAGATCTCCACGTGGGCAAACTCGTCAGGAGCTAAAATTTCTATACAAAAATCAAAAAAAATGCATATATGTCGAAAACAAATGTGCGATGCAGGAAACCTACTGATGCATATTAACGACTTACCAGTACTAAATGTGCAGACGCTCCATGTTCTCGGGCTCACGTTTTCCAACAATTATCGTTGGAAAGCACACTGTCTTCGGTTAAAAAACTCCCTCTTAACAAGGGTATATTTCATACAGTACGTTGCTTGGAGAAGCCATGCGCATATTAACACTATCGCTTATCTTACCAAAATGCTTGTGTTAAGCAAGATTGACTATGCTTTGATAATTTATGGCAATAGCTGCAAATCTAATATCAACATCCTTAAACCGGTCTATCACCAAGCCGTCAGAGCAAGTTGTTATGCTTTTCGGACGACGCCCATAAATAATATTATAATTGAAACTGGTCTCCCAACTTTAGAAAATAGACTGTATGAGTTAAAAGCTAAAATAGTCCCTAAGCTTCTTAATTCAAACAAATCCATTCTCGGTGATGACGTAAGAAAGATTATTATTGCGAAGAAAATTCCAAAGTCACCATCTGCAATTGACCATTGTTTGTGCATCGCAAAGGAATTGAACATTCCCTTAAAAATTTCCCGCTCTTTTGGTGTGAAACCTCCCTGGATTTTGAAAGACTGCTCTTTTGACATCTCACTGTCTATGCACAAGAAAGAAGATACTCCAAATTACGTCTTCAGGAATTTAATAGCTGAAAAAACCCAAGTATTGGACAGTACTGTTTGGAATCTTTTATACACAGACGGCTCAAAATCTCCTGGTCTGCCTCCTGCTTGTGCGGTGGTAGATGCTACAGGACGGGTTCTTCTCAACCACATATTTCACGAAAGTACTTCAACTTTCACAACGGAAGCCAGAGCTATCCTTCACGCTGCCAACCTTGCCCATAAAAACAAACTCAAAACCGTTATTGTTACCGACAGTTTGTCTGTATTACAAGCTGTTCGGAATCCTTCGACTTCGAGATGGAGCACCATCAACAAATTAAGGAATATAATTACTACACCCGACGGAAAAATTAAAATGTTATGGGTACCAAGTCACATCGGTTTACTGGGAAATGAGCAGGCGGATTTAGCGGCAAAGTATGCTGCTTCTGCTCCTCTAATTATGGATGATGTCATGGAAAAGTTGGATTTTCAAAGTTACATTGGAAGAAAAGTTAAAGAGAAAATTACAGAAGGAAATTTACAACACCATCATCAACACTATTCTTTTATTAACCCTCAATTAACTCCACCTTTATATCCAACAAACGTTGAGAAAACCAAGATCCACATTTTCGAGAATTCGCCTTGGTCATACAATTGCAACTCACCAATGGGTCCTGAAGAAGTCTTCTCCCCCAATCTGCTGTTGTGGACAAACTCTTACTATAAAGCACATTCTCTGCGACTGCCTCAACTTTTCCTCGGCTAGAAGTATTGCATTTGGAACGATTAACCCTTTGAACATTCTACAATCAACTTCAGAACAGAATATCAATTCAATATTTTACTTCTTTAATACTACTACGTTCACTATCTAATATCCATTTATTTAAATTAGAGCCGATAGCCTGTGTTGCTAGTGCTCAATGTCCTTTTTTTAGTCTAAGAATTCATTTCATTAGTCTAAAATTAAAATAATAATAATAATAATAATAATAATAAATTTTGTGAAATAAAATCTAAAAAAAGTGAAGCTTTCTTTCTCAAGGAAGTCATTCAATACTAATTATTTCATTGAATCACACAAGTTAGAAAAAGTAGATTCGTTCATCGATTTAGATTCTAATCGATTAAAGATTACGGTTCAATTCGCACATTGAACTCTCTTTAAGTCAAGCTAGGTCCGCGCTAGGTTTCAAATTTATCTTTCGAGCTGGGACCCGCTTGTCTCTTTATCTCGTGATGAAAATAAGTTGCTGCTGTCATTCTTACCGTCACTTGAGAGGCGTAGATTTACTTCCCTTCTTAATCAAGTTAATTGATTAATTAAGAGTACAACTGATTCGCCCACGTTACAGGGGAGATAAGCTTTAATATTCCAAATCACTTCTCTAGGCACTTCATGTTCATTAGGCTGAATTAATGTAAATATAATTATGAGCTGTTTAACTCTTTTAGAATTGCTGCAAAAATCTAAAAGATGTCTATCACTTTATCTCAATATCGGATTCTATAAAGTCTATCAGAACAATTTTTATTAATACGCGCGAATTGCCTACGTCATATTTAAACTAGCTTTTAACCTTAATACGTCATTATGATTCGAAAATTAATTGGTGTTGTTTATTGCATCGATTGCCAAGCTTTTGCATATTTGCAAAGATTTAGTGTCTTACTTTCAATTTGGTTCTGTGAGTGGCCTCTGTGCTATTGTTGTGTAGATGCTGCTTTTCGTTTTTTCCTTATTATTGATTTGTAAATGAATTAATATTTAATAATTCTTATTATTTTCTTTTCCTGATTTCTCCTTATATATTTTATTATAGTTTTTAGTATTAATTAGAATAAGATTTATTTCGAAGAATCAATTTAGTTCGACTGTTCATTTGTTTTAGTTGAGTTTGAGGTATAAATAATTAAAACAAAAATTCGGGAATCGTCAATAATTTTGTCTTACGTTTAGTCAGATAATAAAATTTCGGAAATTATGAGGAAAGAATTTCTTATCATGGTGGTGTTGTCTTTTCAGCAATAGTGTGGAAACACAGAAAGAGTGTTACTTTGTTGTCCATTTATATTGGCTTATAGTCCGTAGAAAATATCGATCGATATGATAAGCAAACAAAGCAAGCGATCGATATCGCTTTCCAAAAATAGTGCAACAGTCTAACATGCTTATAGGAGTGGTGTAATAAAAGAAGTCGGCCTAGTAATGACCCATTACAGCAAAGTTTACAAGCGGAAAAACCTAGAAGGTCATTTCGTCCTTTGCCGTCTAAGGATGTACAAAACGGTGTTGGTTATTGGCCTATATTGTCAAACAGGTTGACATGTAAAATTCCACTATGTAAGGGTACAACCCAGTGGTCATGTAGTAAACGCTTTATGGTTAAACGCTAAAAATAGTTGTGTCATGGATTTTTATGTTTTCCAATGTAATGGAAAGTATTATTTATATTTGAAATATTCTATTATTGTACGCAGTAAATGTGTAGAACTGAATGATTTTGCATGATAATTTAAAAATACATCAACATGTTTTTTTGAAAATTTAAGTTTCGTGTATTTTTATTTCTCCCGTTAGCTGGAGTATAAAACAATCACTATAAATATTTCCCTTTAAATTAAAACATTTCGAAAGTTCTATTATTGTTAAATATTGAACCAAATTTTAATTTATTGCTGCCACGCATTTTATTAACGACAATTGCGCTATCAAAGTATCCTTGTGTGGCAGTAAAGCTATTTGAAAGAAGTCATCAATACTCTCCTTAAACAAATCAATTGCTTGAAACACTTTTTGTTCTTGCATAGCTTTTGCCGCTTTACGATACAATTCTTCAATTTTAATTAAACGGGATACACTCTCTTTTAAAGAGACGTTTTTCCGGCATCGTGCGCATCTTACATCTTTTAGAACATCTCTCGGAAAATGTAAAATGTTACTACAGTTATTTGATGGGCACCTTAAAAATATGATGAAAGTAGTGAACTTAAAAATATAGACCACACTGTTATGTATTAAATTTCAGTTTTTAGGATGCAGCGAACTTAATTCACGAAATATAAGACTTTTTGCATCCTACATGAAAGGTCACTTTATTTAAACAATATTTAAATATACATTTAGCAACTTACCAAAATCGTACTTGTTTGTCTAATTTCTGCAATGTTGGCCAGTTCTCTTGGCAGGCCATGCAATTGCAATCGAATAAATAACGGCCTCTTAGGGATCTCTGACGATCTTTTAAATTCATCTTAGTGAAAATTGGACCGTAGTTCTCAGCTATCACTTCATTGGGATGATGAGGTTTTGTCGCTGTTAATATAAGATTCTTGCCCACAAAATACCGTGCTACTGTGGGCCAACACTCATGGTTAAAGTAAGCCCCAGTATTATACAAACCGGCACCAATGTACATAATTTTTGAGCCATCAAAAATGTGATCTACACTTTTAACTGTCTGATAAATCTCATGAGCATTATATTGTAAAACTTGTAATAAGCCTAAGAGGCCGGTGCAAACTTTTATTTCGATGGCGGTAGGAATAAAACCCTCAGTTTTGCGTGGACCAAAATATTGAGCTCTTTGCAAACAACGCATTAGAAAGCCCGCCATTAAAGACCGTTGCAAGTAATCATCTGCCTGCCGTGAATCTTCATGAGTGCAGAGATTTTTATATAATAAGTCAGAGGTTTTAAGAGCACTCTCCACATTAGGAGCTTGTGTGAAGATTCTGAGTGCTATATAACACAAAATTGACATACCAGAGCCTGTGTAAATAAAATAATTATTAAAATTGTTAAATTTGCAAGCATGCTGGCTTACCGATAAACAAATCCATAAATTGACATTCAAAGCGATGATAACTTTTGCAAGCCTCCACCATGCATTGAGCGGAACAAAACGCCAGACCAGAGCAATTTGAACAAGGCACCGGAGTCACTAACCTAGAAACACGTTTTTAACAGGTCTTATTGAGTACATGTTTATTGCTATTTATACTTTTCCAGACAATGACAACAAAATCCGCCGTAGAAAGAAGGCAAAAGACAAGCAGCTATCGGCTTTTCATTTAATATTACATCGCCCGTTCTTACTTCATTTTGAGCTGCAATAAACCGCCCTTTCTCTTTGCTTTCCACCAGCTTAACTAACTGAGAAGCACCTTTGAGATCAGGATTTTCACCATTTGTCAGCAGGGGACCCTTGTCAATCAATTTCAGTTTTGGTTGTTTTTTTTCTGATTTTTTTGAAGCCCACTCTTCACGACAGACCTCAATCGTGTGTTTTTTGCCGCCAGCGAATTTTTCAGCAATTTTCAACGAAATCTCAGCGCGCGGCATTTCATCTATAACTATTTATAAAAGAGACGATGAATAAACATGTTAGTTTACTAACAAAAAAAAAAAAATAACTACGCTCGTAAGCTTTGGCTAATTGTATATAATAATCCACATTTTTGTGTGTGTCCAGGCCAAAGGAGGCAGCTAATTTCAAATCACTTAATGCAACCTTCCCCTCATCCATTGCCAGCAATATGGCGGCTCTTGTCCGAAAAGCCATAGCTAAACTAAAACCGCCATCTATTTGCTTATTTACACCTAAAATTGCAAACCCAAAGTTTCAGCCATAATTGCAATAAACAAGTATTCTAAGCTATTTTACCTTTAGCTGGGGCCCTGGTAACAGCTAAATTAGCAAATACCAAGGCTTGTGCCAAATTTTCTTGTTTATTTGTGTTAGCGCTAAGTATGTAATATTTTTCTGCATCCATTCTATTTTGGGCAGAGAACAAAGCATCTTTTTGCTTATAGACGGGTTGAACATTTTCCAAAATGCGCAGTACAGTGTCGCAAATTTCCGGGTCATTAAACATTGAAAGTATGCGTGCTTGATTCGATTTCGATTGACCAAAACAGTTTTGTAACCATTTTTCCCCGCACGTTTGCTTCGTTTCAATATAGAATTTATTAAAAAATCCTTTTTTATCTGATTGTATCGTACGAGCACCGCAAATTTTCTCGTAATTTCTATCCATTGTACTTATCTATTTTAATGAAGTTTGCATCGTAAAATATAAATTTTAAAACTTCTTCAATGATTTGAATGGTGATGGTATTATTCTTTACAAAAATTTTTCTCTGAACAGAGATCGTTTTTGTTGTACATATGAGAATTTCTAAAAATACAATTTCCTACTGAATTTTGACAGCATTAGAGTATAAGTATATTTTTTTGAATAAATTCGCCCACTCGCAGTATAATGGAAAAGATTGACCCTTCGACATTTCGAAGACTAGTCTTCGCACTACACTACTAACCTTTCAGTCTATTTTCTTTTCAAAAACAGCACCGATAATCTTAGTTCGGAGTGTTCACCCCATTTTAGTATGACAATTTATTTATTTGTTCTAAATTAGAATAAATATTTTGAACTTTACGATAGGACAACACGGGAATTCTAAAAACGCAATTGCTTACCTTCCTATACAATGGAAAATAGTGTCGGCCGGTGGAGATATTCATTTAGAATTCTACACAAAAATCTTTTTGCTTTAGCAAGTGCGTAAATGAAAAATACGTATTTAAGCGAAGTTGTTCCGTTATGACTTTTAACAATAAATTTTTGAGCAATTGTGTTAAATTCGCTTTGTTCAAGCGAAGAGAGGATCGTAGTAATGGTAAGTATAGCATTTGTGTTGCAGAAATCTCACTCATTGAAAGCTAAAAAAATATCCCAAATATTTTGATAATATTTATAATTTTTACTATAAATAGCACTCATTAAAAATTGTACCAATTTGATTTAATTGTTGAAAATGCTCTTTTGAATTGTTTATAATGCCTTTTAGGGAAGTGTAGGGAATAAACAATTTCAATTATGAAATTAGGAAGGTTCCCAGAGAAATATTTCCGTATATAGATTCTGTCACGGTCAACCAATCAATACCCAATTAACAAAAAATTTGTGCAATTCGTTATTGTATCCTTCGAAACGCCAATAGACTCACTGCCCGGCAAATATATTCAAGTCGCTATATGAGATACTTTGTGAATTCTCTGACTATAAAAAGGAATACAAGAAAAATAATCTCTCGCCAAAGTTTTCATTCGAAAAATTTTGTTTACTGCAATAGCAATTTGAAGACGTAATATAAATACTTCTTTCGCAGTTAATGAGGTTTTGTCATGATTTACATCACCTGCTGATCGATGTCCTTAGTCCACTCATTTCCAATGCTACGTCCTTATTTTTAATCTTTTGAAGAAGCGAATGCCTTTTCTTCTTACAAGTCGTATGCCGACGGGAACCTATTTAATTTAAAAGGAATGTATATGACCAAATATTTTGTTCCATTATGTTATGTTGTAACACCTATGGAGAATCGTCGAATCACTATTAAATAGGTTGCTGAGGATGTCGGCATATCCTATAGTTTAAGCCATGCAATGTGGCATGATAATGCATCAGTTCAAACATCGTTGCTTGGTTGTAATCATGCTTCAAAGGTCCAGAAAGGGCCGAGTTTTGTCAGGATTAAGTAGATAAAGATCGCTGACGAGTTCAAGGTCCCACCAAAAAACGTCTACCAAAAATGTTAGTTATACCTTGGGCAACCAGAAAAGACTTTGATACAAGATGCATAATGAGGAGGGAAGCACAACGATTTGTTTAACCATTAGAGGCAAATATAGATTTAGACTGCGCAGTTTGCGAACGCAAATTTTAGTGGACACATTGTAAAATTTTTATATTAAAATATTAAAAATTATATCTTTTTGTCAAATAAGGGTTTATATTCAATGATAATCTTTGTGCGCGATAGTCTTCAAAAAATAGATCTATTTTATGCAAATTCTGTAGAGTTAAATTTTACATTAAGTTAGTCTTACACTTCTCATCATGGAATATGAAAAATTTGACATATCGCCTTACGAAGATTCATTTTTTTGTCAAATTATTGCTATGATCTACATATCGATTTTCACCAAGAAATGAGAATTTATCGCGAACTTCTAAGAATTGCAGTATTTTTCATACAAAAACTACGACAACCTTGCGTAAAGCGGCGGGTGGTTTCTGTCGATATGCTTTTGTTATTGTTCTTCATGACAGAATGTAATAAAATAAGAATAAAAAAATAATAATTTCTTCATAAGAAAAAAATAAACAATGTAATAGTGAAATTCCGTTTATATATCTTTCTTTTTATAGTTCCTTATTTATAATAGTTAAAATAAGAGAGAGGAAGTATAAAAAACGAAAAGTCCAAAGTTCGTTTGTATAAGAGTTCATACTCACTAATCCATTAACATATACAGACATATTCAGAAAAAAAGGTGAGAGCAAAAGGCGTCGGATAGCAAAGTGGCAGTGGATCACTGCGCGGCAGAAAGAAAAATTCGCGTGTGAAATTAGTGAAAGCAGAGATCTTTAATACAGAAGTAAAAAAAATTGATTAAAAAAAACAAGTAAAAATCTTTTGATTAACAAATTTTAGAAAAGAACTTGTAGAAAAAAACGAAACAGAAGATTAGTCTTGTAATATGCCAAATAACAGTTAAATTTTCTTTAAGCGTCAATCAGTCGATAGTTTTGATTATAAAAAGAATGTCATGATACACGAGTTTGCTTAAGTACAGTAATAGCAAAAGACAACTTGACATCACTTTCATAAATTTTCAACTTTAAAAGTTATTCATATTTATATTGAACAAATGAACAAGTTAAAATTTACAGAAGAACGCATAATAAATAAGTTAAGATGTGCACAGTAAAATTTTAAAAAAGACACAATAAAAGAGTTAAAATCTATAAAGTACAGATTAACAAAAAAAGAAAATAAATAAGTTAAAATTATAAAGGAAAGTTTAAAATACCACAATAAATAGGAAAAACTTTACAAAGGAAAATTATAAAACAATAAATAAGTTAAAATTATAAAATAAAAATAATATTTATATATATGTAATTTCTGTTGGTAAGGATAAAATAGCAAATGTGCCAAACGGAACAGGCTAAGTAAAAGTAACGAAATCCTGGGATACCTAAGTATAAAAACGAAAAGAGATGGACATCACTTCAATTACTCAAGTGAAAGGAAAGTTAAAATTTATCACTAGATGACAACGATGCCATGAAGGTCATATTAAAGTTAAATGCGAGATAACTTTATTATTTTTATATATTCTACTGTTTGTATAATGAAGCAAAAAAAAGAAAGAAGTTTGGTTTCGGTTAGGAGAAGTGATTAGTGATCGTTATGTACATACGAACGGAGGACAGATTAGGAGGAGAAGATGGAAGAAAAACTCCTCTAATGTATTTAAATTTTATTAGTGTATTTAGGCTTAAGTTGGTCGACCGTTACAATAAAATATAGCGCCCAATGGAGAGAAGAAAAAGAAAAACTTTTTTTCAATATCAAACATATTTCAATAATTTGATTTATTTTTCTTTATACATATTTGACAATGATATAAGTTGGTTGCCCATTACAATAAATGTGATTAAATAATACAAAATAAAAAAGCGATAAAAACGAATACGTAGAGAAAGAAAAAATTAAAAGAATTCTCAACATAGTTTAATTTATTTTGAAATTTTAATTTTGCTCTAGAAAATAGGATTTTCAATATATGAGTCAGTAACTCTATAATAAGATGGTTAAACAAAATGGAGTATTTGCTTTAAATTCTACTATTATCATTCCCCTCCCAATAATCTAAGTAGGTCATATTCGACAATGTTGATCGCTTAAAATAAAATAGTGCACAATAAAAGGCAAAAAGGCACAGTATTGTAATGGAATAGAAATCTCAAAAAAACTAAAGAGTTATCTCTGTCCGCGTTTAGCATCACTAGCCGAAGCGATGGGAAGGAGTTGCTCTTAAAACCGTGACTGAAGGGGAGCTGCCTCCATCTCATATAGCAGTTGGTTATTTCGCCGAAGATGAGAACGTTGCGCCAGGAGACTTTTTAAAAATTCCGAAGGACCAGAATAAGGGCTCGGTTTTGGAAGCTATTCCAGGGGGATGGTAAAAGGAATAAGTCTGGCAGTGACCGAATCTTCGGTAGCAGTGATGAAAAAAAACGCACATGTTACCAGCTCCAGTTTTGGTTCAGTTTCGCTGAGACCTAGCGTTAAGGTAACGGGACCATATGAATACGGCAAGGCCGCGATCAACAACGGAAAAGGCGTAGCAGGCTCTACCCGGACAGCGGTAACGGCCTCGTCAACTAAAAGTGCCACGAGGGAACACAAGGCTGAGAAAAAGTGTGGTGCGGCACCTCCAACAAAGGTTTCGGCTGGCAACTTGACGGTGGTCCCTCTATGGCCTCGAAACCTCATGGACCACTGGCACCGAATTACAGGGCGACAAAGTGCGAATTGACCACAGGCGCACGAAGCTTAAGGAATGCGCCTCGAAGGTTACTTATCAGCACACCAAGCAGAAAAAATAGGCATATTAGGTCCCTCCAAGTGAACTTGCAGCATGCTGATTTCGCCTCTTTGGTTCTTAGCAGGAGACTTGAACGTAATCGTCTTCCAGGAGCTCTGGATACATGCGGGCGCTATCCAAGACCTGCATAATAAGAAAGGTAAGTTGGGCTATAATTCTAGTGGTGCTTTGGGCTGCGTTGCCAGTCTCCAGTAGGGAGCGTACAGTGTTAATAGCCTCCGCTTACCTACCGGGCTACACAGGAATACAAACAACCGACGTACGAAGTCTTCGACTTTGACGTTAAAGCGCACGCCACGGTGTAGGGCTACTCAAATGAAAATCTAAAAAGCGTGTGCCTTCATGAATGTTTCCGAGAATTTAAATTGATTAAATTAAATTGAGCTAAGCAACCCACGCTTAGGAATGTAATTAACGGAGAAGTGTTAGATCTTGCTTTCGCCAGTCCTTGCCTAAGTTCCTCTATCTTAGTGTGTTATGTGTCTAGCGCCGTCTCATCGTCGGAGAACCAACATATAGGGTTCGATATCGCGGCTGTTGCTGTATCATGCCAAACCTACAAAGATCCCAAATGTACAAAATGGAAAATGTTCTGTTTTCTACTTTCCGAAAATAAAACACGTCTCCCCATATCTAAAGCAGCGACGGGGATATTGAACTAAAAGTGCAAACGCTTTGTTCAAACATGCAGGAAGCGTACCGAGCAATTTGCCTTCAAAAGACCAAAAAGTCGAAAGGAGACATGCTTTGGTGGAGTCAGAGGTTTCGAAAGCTCAGATCTCAAACCCGAAAACTTTTTAACAGTGCTAAAAATGTCATTGATTGGGCAAAGTATAAGGAAGTCCTCTCCACATATAACGCTGGGCAGAAGCGGTCAAAGCGGGCCAATTGCAGGCAGCACTGCTAAGAAGTAAGTAGTCTTTCAGAGGCAACGCGGCTCCAGAAATCCGCAGTCAAAGACCACAATAATGGGGTATGCACTCTAAATTTATTATATTATATATTTTATAATTTCGTTAACTCAAAACGTAAACTTAGGAGTTATTAGTTCATTTTATGTTATGCGACTCCATTGATCCGCTGGTTTAAGTCTTATCTTACTGGTCGAAGTCAAAAAGTATGGTTTAACTCAATGTTTTCTCGGATATTTTTGCAACGTCCGGCATTCCTCAAGGGTGTCGCTTAGGTCCACTCTTGTTTCTTTTATTTATTAATGACTTTCCAACCTGCGTCTGTAATGCTAGAATTCTGATGTACGCTGAAAATATTTCAGATCTGGCTAGTTAGGCCACCGTTAGAGTATGCCTCAGTTATTTGGGCACCCAGCTATAGGTCCCACATTAATGTAATTTAACTGGTTTAAAAAAACTTTCTCTCTCTTTCTCTTCCTTGGTTTAGAATAGGAATCTAATCGTATCCTACTTGCTTATGAACATAAGTTAAAACTAATCGACCTTCTCACACTAACAAAACAAGTGAGTGCCTGGGTGTTTTATTTATGGCTAAGTTAATACGGAGCGATATATGCTGCTCGGAGTTGCTTAGTAAAACTTTTATAATGGTCCTAGCAGTTATACTTGGCACTATTTGGAAATTAAGTTGTCGCAATGCCGTACTAATTATAATCATAATAACTTGCGTATCTCGAAAACCAGACACCAAGATCTGTTTACCACAATTTCTTTGTTCGACTTTTGCCAGGATATCTGTGTAACGCTTCATTGAATAATACAAGTTGGTATGACATCTAGACTTTCCAGACATTTGGCTTATCGCTTGTATCTTTTCTGGATCCATTTTTAAACTTCTTTCACCCATTACAAAACCAACGTGTTTCGCTTCTTTGCAAAAAAACGACTTTTCTTTGCATTAATATTCAGTACTTCAACCATTCTGTCACCACGGCGAAATGTAATAAATCCATTTCAGAATTCGGTGATCAAACCAGTAATCCGTCTAAATATACATATACGCCATCACACAAATAAGCTGGTACAATTGTAACCATTTATCTACAGATATGCTCTGCAGAATATCCGAATGACCAAATGGCATTACCGTGAACTGATATGGTTCTGACGTAGTTCTCTAGGCACTATGAACGCTGTCTTCTCATGTGAACCCTTCTTTAGTTAGGTTTGCCAGAATACGTCCTTTAAAACAATAGCTGAGATATGTAGTATGTTAAAGCGACTACGCATACCATCAATATGTGGTAGCATATGTGGTTCGTTCATTCACATAGAAGATTTCTAGTGTTGTGTCGTGCCAAAGTACTTAGTTAACTCTCACTGCTGTTAGTCACTTCAATTACTGCTAACGGTAACACGTGATCATGTTCAAAAATACTAAGTAGAATAAGATATGTAAAATGAAATGATGAAATATATCCAATACATGCCATAGCTTATATTCCTTTAAAAAGAAAGATTTGGATATGCTTCTACTTTGCAAAAGTTTGAAAGAATACCACAACATATCAAGAAACCATTAACATACCCATACAAATAATGAAAATAAAATGGCAAACATATGAACGGCTATTAGTGAACAGCGTCAGTACTGTTATTGATAACAATTTAGAACATACTATTGGAGCATGTATGTATTCCATTGTCTCTGATCAATACGACCAAGTTGTACGAAAGTAAACCAACCCTTAAAGAATACAAGCGGACTTTGAACTTTCTTTCCTTCATTCTAGTTCTCTCTTTTGGTATTATTTTATAATTTCTCTACATGTCAATAGTAAAAGAGAGAGTTATAAAAGAGGAAATGATTAGCGGTGTTATGCTACAGCAAGTAAGTCGGTTATTACCCTTTGGCGTGGCGTGCACGGATACGCACGGACGTTACGCGGCGTTCAGTGTTAAAATGAAACCCAGTTTAAGCTAGAATAATCCATAACGATCGTAAATGGTAAGCCTTGCATGTATGGTCTATTGTCCATATTACTTAATTTGACATACTCAAATAGTTTTAGTTTAATTTAATGCATGCGTACTCTACATTTTTATTTTTAATCAATAAATTTCTCTTTCAGTTTTAGTGATCTTATATAAATTACGTTATCATAAGAATTCATTAACTTAAATTTTTGTAGTTGACGTAATTTAAACTGTACTAGCTAAGCATTATTTAACAATTAAGAAAATACTTTCGTATATACGGTATAAGCGTTTGTAAAGAAATGAACAAACGGGAATTTAAAAATACTTCAAAAAGACAAAGAACATGGAAAAGTCAAAACGGCTTTCTTTGCACTGTCGCTTTTGCGCAAAATGCATAAGGTCTTGTACGAAATTTATAAATAACATTCTGAAATACTACATGTTTTCTCTCTTGCTTTATTTTACGTCGGTCTTTATTCACTTTTGTAATAGTAAAAGCTAATACTCAGCCAGTGTGTAGTGGAGATAGAAAATGCGTTGGGTGTTTGGGAGGATTCTCTATGAATCCTTCCCTAAGTGTAGGTAGTTTTTTTATCTTTAGAGCCCTAATCTGCTCGGCTGCAGAACGCCAAGTCTATCCGTCTCCTGTAGTGCCAAAAGAACTCGGCAAGAGACGGTCCCTAATTAAAGTTACGAGGCGGATAGAACGCCTTTATTAAAACAGCGAGTTGATACGCTTTGATTGAATTGTTTGATAGCAATTGAAATTCTTTATTTGCCAGGTGGAATATTTATACTTAAATCTATAGGTGATTTTATGCTACGTTATCAATTATTTTAATCAGGGCGCCTGGCGTCGTATTGCATTTCGAAATGCAATAACCAGCCAGTTGAAGTGCGACAAAATTTTTGTTTTACTTTTTTGCTACAGAATTATGCAAATTCAGCATAATTCTGTCGTACTTCAAAGTGGATACATGCGACGGTATGCAATCACACTACACTTTAAAACATGGTGATTTTCTTCGTTATTCCCTAAAATTTTTTCTTCTCATATTTTGCCATACAGAAAAATTCTATCAAATTTTCAATAAGAGCATTGTGCCAACACAATCTTTATATGTGCCACTGTGTATAACGTCATCTACAACACCAGCATTGTCGTGTACCCACGGACGCATTCCAGGACCTAGAAAACTAACGATACGGGGGAACAAAACTGTAATTGCAGCAAAAAAATCCAACCCACCCTACGGAAATAGAAGAGTAAAAGAAGAGGAGTACAGAACATTTAAAAAAACCCGTACATTTTTGCTTAGAGAATTAGT
Source organism: Glossina fuscipes (assembly GCF_014805625.2). Lineage (NCBI taxonomy): Eukaryota > Metazoa > Arthropoda > Insecta > Diptera > Glossinidae > Glossina > Glossina fuscipes. Next base: position 199,755 of record NW_024003747.1, read on the forward strand.
TAAATTTAGCTAATTTTCAATAGGAACTTGCGTGCAGAAATTTCATTTTTGCAACCAGAAGCCAACAACACACCACACATATATATTCACAATTAAATGCTTATCAAGAATATTTACACCTGATAAGACCTCTGAAGTTTCCTATTGTGTGTTGCAAATATTAGAACAAATGAATATAACCCCATTGTTCACAAAAAGGGTAGTATACGGTAATATAAAGATAATACGATTACCATAATAAAAATTAACGGAAACTACGCGTTCACAACATTCAAAAACATTTAAAAACTGAAGTAAAGATCAATATAAAAAAACCACAAACGCGGCACAACCTCAAATTCTAACTTAAACAGATAACTTTGCAATGGAACTCGAAAGAGATTGACTGTTCCAGAAAAATAAAACATATTAAAACCTCTATTAGCGAGGTAATCATATAAGCAGGCGGTCATCGTTCTGATTATCGCCTGGTTCTTTAGGAGACAATTAATTATCGCCAAGGGGCTAATCAGGTACTATCGTCGTCGGCTTTCCATTATTTTCCCTGAAATTTTCCATTATAATGTATTAATAACCGAGAAACATAAAAAGTGAGAGCTAAGTTGGCGTTCATTTTATTTATTTATTTATTTTTTTTGATTCTACTTATACATGAAACTCAACTAAACAAATAACAGTCGAGTTCAATTGGCTCTTAATGCAAAACTTATATTAATTAATAATAAAATTTAATATAAGTATAATAAAACAAATAAGAAGGAAAAAAAAGAAAAAGAAAAAAAGCGTGTACACAATCAGCATAGGGCCACACTTACAACCGGTACAGGACCAAATTGCAAATGAACCCCTAAGCCATCGCAAACATGCACAAGTCTGGCAACCGATAATAATTAACAATAATTCATTTTCGAATCGTAACGAATTTTTAAGGATAAAAGCTAGTTTAAGTACGACATAGGTAAATCGCGCCTCTTAAGCAATGTTACTTTAATCGCCTTTAAAGAGTCCGTTAATGAGAATAAGTGGTAGAAGTCATTTAGACTCTTGCAAACAACTCTGAGTGGGTTAAACAGTTCGTAATTATATTTACATTGGCTAAGCTTTATCAAGATAAAGTGCGTAGAGAAGCGGTTAGGGACATTAAAGCGTATTTCACCAAGTAATGCGGGCGAGTCAATTGTACCATATATTAATTTGATTACGAAGGGAACCCCAAGAACAAATCTACGTTTCTCAAGAGACGGTAAGGGCAGCAGAAGCAACCTATTTTCGTAGGGAGGAAAAGAGGCAATCGGATCCCAACCCAAATCATCAAGCTCTTTGGACCACCTTTTTATAAAACCAAGCGCGGACATAGCTTTACTATTCGAGAGCTCAATATGCAAGTTAAAACGTAACCTATGGTCAAATAGAACGCCTAGATCTGTGAACAAAACGACGTCCTCCAACTTATGCGATTCTTCTTGAGAATGAAAGCTTCTTACATTTACTCAGATTTAGTTTCAGGAGATTCAGAGAGCACCATGCAACACAATTATCGAAGTCGCTTTAAAGCTGATGTGATTGCGATTCAACAGAGAAGGAAGAAAACAGTTTCAGATCATCAGCATACATTAAGATCTGGCTGGAATTAACCACCGATGGGAGATCGATAATGTATAAACTAAATAAAATGGGACCTAAGTGACTTTCTTGTGGTACGCCAGACGTAACGGGGAATTCATCCGAGGTGATGAAGTTAAGCAAAACTCTGAAAGATCTATTATGCAGATAAGAGCTTATCCATTTCACTAAATAGAAAGGGAAGCCAGAGACTTGGAGTTTAAAGATAAGTAAGTTATGGTTAACCATATCAAATGCTTTGCTTAAATTAGTGTAAATAACATCTGTGCGAGAGCCACTAGGAAAAGCCTTGAAAACATGACAAGTAAACTCTAACAAGTTGGTGACTCTAGATCGCCCTTTCCGAAAGCCGTGCTGGTGCGGAGAAATATACGAATTAATGGCAAAGGCCAAATGCTGAGTCACAATACGCTCGAACAACTTGGGCTAGACACTCAACTTGGCTATGCCTCTGTTGTTCTCAACAAATTGTCTGCTTCCACTTTTGCGGATAGGAATAAGGAAACTACTCTTCCAACATGAAGAGAAAACACCTAAATACAAGGACATGTTAAAAATCTTTGAGATCACACCACACAACTCGACAGCGCAAGATTTAAGTACACATGATGGAATTCCATCAGGTCCAGGCGAACAACTGTATTTTAGAGAACTCAACCCTTTAAAAACGTCATCTTCCGAAATAACCAAGTTAGGTATTGAAACCGAGTTAGTTATAGGATATGGGTAGTTTGTTCGTCGGAAATTCTTAGCAAACAGACTTGAGGTTTCAAAATCATCCGAGGAATCAGACCCATTAAAAGAAACATGAGAGGGTTATGTGGAAATTTTTCTTTTAGAGTTAACAAATTTAAAAGCGAATTTAGGGTTAGCAAACAGAGAGGATTTAATGAACTGAAGGTATCTGCAGTAATAATGGTGGTTGAGGGAGTTAAATCTATGCCTCGTCACCGAGTAAGCGCAATTGTCGAGCGTAGAGCGACTTTTCGAATATTTTTTGAACAGCGAGTTTTTTCTATTCTTGCAATATTTAATTGTCTTGTTAAACCACGGGGGACACCTGCTTCGAGGTCGGCACTGCTTGATCGGAATAAGTGCAGCAATAGCTATATTTAATGTATTGTAGAACGATGACATTAAGCTTTCAATACCACCGGTTGAGAAATCAAGCGTCAAATGTGAAAGACGATGTTTTAGCAACACAATATTGATTTTATGAATATCATAATATTTATTTAAAAAAGTTTGATTTGGCACATTAGGGCAGTTCAACGAACCATCATTCATATGATGAAAGGAAATGCACATTGATGGATGGTAAAGATCCTAAGGTAAACTAAAAGGTGGACAACGATTTACGTTAATCTCGGGAAAATTGGCAAAGCAGAGATTAAGTAGTCTACCATTACAATTAGGGGTTCGATTATATTGACCCAAATTATGATCAAACAATTTATTAAAGAACACAACAGCCCTATCAGACGTTGAAGTAGGAACCAAACAGCCAGATTTATCAGTGTTACACCAAGTGACTTGAGGCAAATTAAAGTCACCCAATGCAACGACCAAATCGGTGGGTCTAGACCGCTTGGCCACTTCATAAATGAGGGCAGCGTGTATCTTGTAAATGAAGACATCAGAATTTGGGGGAATATAGAAGCAGCTTATAAATAGATGTTTATCAGGCATATTCGCACGAATAGCGATAAATTCAACGACAGGAGAAGGGGGAAATTCAATTAAATTGGACGGAACCTACGCAGATATTGTAATTATTGCACCACCACCAATGCGATTCACTCGATCATTTCTAAAGACTTGGAAAGAATTACGAAAAAGTTCCGACGAATTTGTTTTGTAAAAACAAACTACATATGATAAATATGCCAAGTGAAATGAATAGAAAATTATGTAGAATTTGTGTTATATTTAACTTAATTTAACTCGATATTAAAAAAAAAAATTTATTTCTTTTTCATCACAATTCACAAATGTAATTTCGCACACACTTTATTTTTCTTTAAATTTCTGCACTAATAATTCATTATCTAACAGTTGTTAAAACTTTTTTTTGTAGCTGGATTTTTACAAATCCAACTCTATAAAAGAGATGTCTAGTAACTTTGCTTGATTTATGCTAATGACAATTTGTTCGTAGCGAAAACATGTTTGTTCACAAGATTAGATTCTCTTGGCGATTGTTGCCTGCTTATATGATTACCACCCAGAACAACAACATCCCAAACATACTCAGTAGAAAAATCTCTAACAACTACAATAAAAACTTGTCTAGAAACATCAATAAGACCTTCAATGTAGGTAACAATGTCGGCAATACCCCATTCGCTAGAAACACCATATACGATGAAAATTAGACTTTTGCAAATACAAACAATTATAGGAACAACAAGAGAAAACGAAATGTCTACGTCGTACAGGGCCAAGAAAAGATGACTGAATCATCATATTAAAACCACGAAATAACATTGTAACAAAAGGGGAAAAAACATGGCAATGTAATAAGAATACAAAAAAAGGTAAGAATACAAAAAATACAATAAATTACAAACACCCCAAATACAAGGCTAGAAATTACATCAATCGAAAAGTCGGTCCTTTAAGAATACGTAATTGATTTCCTGTATTCTAACAACTCAATCGGAATTCATGATATTTTTAATAGCTCATCCAAACCTACTAAATATGTTAAAACAATAGCGAAAACAATTGTTCAACAATCCATTTTAAAATTTGGTAATTTTTAGTCCTAAAAGTCCACGGAGGAACTGAGCCCGTAATGAGCTTATGAATAAGGTATGTGAATTTTTTCTGCTCCGCACCACTGTCGAACATCACGGACTGTGAGCCGAAAATTGCTTAATGAGTTTATGTTTGCATTTGTTAATGATGACAATTGGGACAAATAGAGACCTTACCACTGTCTTGTGTACAAAATTACACCACGCATAACTGCTAATTACACTCCGAACGAGTTTGTATTTGAAAAGATGTCGCATTCCCCAAACGATAACCTAATAATGATTATTAAAAACCGCAGCTTAGAGGATTGTGGCAATATATTTAAAGTCAGTCTACGACATTCTCTAGAAAAAGCGGAAAACTTAACAGATGTAGAGAGAAATAAAAGAACCTCAAAAGATAATTCTAAGCAAATAAATCTTCCAAAATTAAAAACCGGTCACTTAGTAGTATTAAAAAATTAAAATAATAAAAAAAAAAACCAAAAATTATGAGCTACCCTATGAAATTATTGCGAGAAACGGAGTAAACTCCACTATTAATATTAAGAAAAACATTTTTGGATTTGAAAATTTACAACAGATATGTCGATTTTCGTAGAACAAAATGTACGTGAAACGCGAATGGTCTTGTAAGAAATTTATACATAAAATTCTGAGAGACTATGTCATTCCCTTTATTTCTTTATTTTATGTCGATTTTCCTTCAATCCCAAATGGCCTGAAGTCCTCCACACTCAATTTAACTGTGTAACATTCTAGTTTTATGATCATCTTCCATCCTTCTTTTTACACCAGGCGCAACTAAGACTGTGATTGTAACAAAACATTGCTCTTTTCTACCAATCGAAATTTCTGCTAACGAAAATTTTTTTATTCGACCTTTTGTCAAGTACATCAGCAACGTCGCCCGACATATTCCTTGGATGTTTTTGCACTCTGATTTTTTAATTTAACAACTTTTTGACGTTCCTATATTTTCTGCCGGTACGCTGATTCTGTTGAAATCTAGAATAAGCTGATTCGAACTTTTCCTAGGTATGTTGCATTGTTTATTGTGTGTGCATATAGAATGACTACCTTTTGAAGTTTTGATTGGTGCTTACTCCTTGAGAACCCATGTGACGAATATGTCCGGACTTCTCCGTTAGTCTAACATTTTCCGTCGAGTAAACTTGGCAATAGCTCTCATTTTTCCAGAAAAAAAAAACAAGTCATGTTATGAAACCACGAGTTTTTTTTAGTGCCTAAGTAGGATTTTTAAGAAAACAATCCCCAGGCATAAGACATAACACAGTGTTGAATTAGATGCACTTATAAGTGGTTGCACAATTTAGTGAACTAACACAAATGTTTGGCCTGAACTCACATCGTAAGCCGAAAGTATCATACTCTCTGCTCGACTGATGCATCCGGGCCTTCATGATCACAGAGTTTCATCGTACGCCGTCACTTTGGTGCAACTGATAACTTAAACTCCTTCTAAAATTCAATGCCAAAATATACTTCTTATTGCAAACTTTATACCATAATAAATTGCGTGTAATGATTTTCTTCTTCCCATTCCATTGAAAGAGTAGCAATTCCGGTAACAGGTGTTTCAACACTATTGTTGGTTTTATTTGTTGATTCCTTAGAGTAACAATTTTGTGCTAACGATCATTTAGAAAATTTATAGCTACTGCTTTACAATAGCCTATGCTTGCGCCAGTTGTCGATTAAAATCTTACAGGTTATGTAGGAGATTTTATGTATCGTACAATAATATTTACCCTCTGTAGATGCCAATACGGGATTTTTGAAAAAGAAATCAAGCGGTTTTCCGCAAAGGCAACACAAAATTGCTTGGAAAGCAATTTTAATACTTTTTGTTTGTTAAATTTATCATTTCTTACAGACCAATTGACTTCACTTATTTGTCGAGGCTTCTGCCTACTTTGTCGTGTCGGCTTTTCTTCGCTATCGCATTCTATTATCAACTCTGATATATTTTTCCCTTTAACGACAAATGTCAAGTTTGCCAAGCTCGAAAAAACTTAGTAGCTTACATTATTTCCCGTTGAGGCGAGTGACTTTGCATTTTAAATATTAAGACGCGAATTTGTGGAAAATAATCTGCGAATGATTCAGATGATTGTTATTTACGTTCCATAGTTTTATGGATTCATAATCGAAATCAGCTATTTCCCCCTGGTTCAGTAATTCTTGCTTAAGCACGAAATAGTCAATAGGGCTACATGCAGCTGCCAATATCATTTATATTTTTTCTCACGGATACTACTAGGTTACAGTCAAAAGAAATTGCACATACTTGCCCTTATGGAATATGACGAAAAATGTATAATAGTTATCGTTTAATTTATTTAATTATAAGTATGTATGTATGGATTTTTGAAACTATATATGTAAGTAAATATGTATATCAATGTAAAATTTTATATATAATAAGAGTAAATTGCTATATATAGATCATTTAATATATATATGATTAATACAAATCCATGTTTTATTGTACTTAACGTATACAACGCTGCAAGTGATGAAGCTGCTTTTTTTTATGGCAATTAAGTTACAGGATTCCAGCCAATATCACCGATGATTATGTGTTTGGAACAACAAAACCAAACATAAGTTAATTTTGCTACAGCACTGCACTTAACGTTAATGATTTGTTGACGCAATTCTCGCTTAATTTTTTCCATGCATAGTGGAAGATATTTGGCTACATTATCTTTGTTATTTCGTATACCACGAACTCGATCAATTAAATATTTATCAAACATACACTCAAGGTTGCTTTTTACTCTTTATTTGTTGTACAGTTACATTTATTGGTCGTTGATTACTACCTATTGATTTGTTTGCTACCAAACTTTAAAAATAATTTATTACTTCTTCCAAGGACTAGAAGCATATTCTTATTTGAGTATTAACAACAAAAAAGATATCATCACAGATATAGTTTTTTTTTTTACTTATATAATTATTTGTCTAGGACACATTTTTTAATGTTTTGTCTGGTTAGGTTTTTCTCTCTTTTTGAGTACAAATAAATCACCGCTTTTGTAATTGTTTCTGTTGTAATTTGCTATAGCGCACATACTCGTTTTGTACATAATTTGTTCATTATAATATATTTTTATATGGAACACTTTAGTAGAAAAATTCTTATACGCCTTCTCAAGAATCAATTCATTAACAATTTTTTTTCTTTTACTTCAAAGGCGTTTGCTTTCTCAAGTTTTTGTATTTGTGTTCTGCTTTTATCAATCCTGTTCTATTTTTTTAATATAAAATATTTTCCCTCCACCTCCAGCACCGAAAATCGAAATTGTTCAAAAACCGACAAAAATGGCGTCAAACCATATGCCACCATTAAACTCGTTCTCATGCCAGAACTTAACAAGCCTGTCAATGCATGATTACATTTTTTTTAAGAAAAAGCAAATGAAACAAGATTGCTAAGCTAAAACCTCATTTTATACCATAAATTCTTTTACAGCGCGTTCTGCAACTGCCCCTACAGGCTATTATTCTATATTTGTATTGTCTGTTCCTATGTTATCTGTCGTGAGTATATCTATATTAATTAGCATACCCATGTCTGATATAGTTAAGCTTGTTCGCGTAACTTCGATATCATAGCAAATGTAGTTTTAGGAACTTTAGTAGGAACTTTTTTTATTTAAATAAGCTGGATAAAATGTGTTATATCTCATGTTAAATTCTTGATAGGTAAAGAGGATGACATCTAATGATAACGTAAAAATAAAAAAAATAAAAAAAAATAAAAAATTTATTTCAGTATATTAAGACTAGAGTTTGAAGAAACTTACGCCAAATTATGCAGTATGCCCAAACGGACACTATCTACATGCATTAGCCAATTGCTGGAAAAAGAGAAAATAAAGGACGCGTAAATGTTATATCAGTTGATGCAGAATTGGTAAGCGTTCGCTTAAAATTATATAACACCAAGCATTCATTTAATTTCATTCGTATCATTAGTTTTTCAATATTTGTACACAATTGTACACTTATGTACTGCATCGATGGTGTAATAAATTTACATATATGCGTATTTAAATTCCATTTATGTTTATACAATTGGCGAAGTAGTTTAATCAAAAAAAGAAGATTTTTTTCAGAAAAAAAAGTAATGCCTCACAAAAAAAAAAGATTAAAAATGATACATAACTTATATAATTTATTATTTAAAGCTGTATATATTAGTTTGGGGAAAAAGAAATCCATTATTTTTTCGGTAGATGGCTGCACTGATAGATTTTTCGTAAAGTATCGATCAAACAATTTCCGATACTGTACATTTACATACTGTACATTTCGCAGTAAAAAAAATTCTTTTGCTGTTTTTTGTTCGGTGTATTCAGTTGTGAGTTACAGCGTGTTAAAAATGGAAGTGAACAAAGAGAAAATTCGGTACATTTTACAGATTTTCTTTGACAAAGGCGAAAATGCAAGCCAGGCGGCTAAAATTGTGAATGGTGTTTATGGTTCCGATATTGGCACAGCCAATTATGCAATTTTGGTTTCGTAGATTCTGTTCAGGAATTTTTGATGTTAAAGATGCACCTCGCACAGGTAGGCCGGTCGTCGAAAATGTCGATAAAATCGGAGAAATGATCGAAGTTGACCGGCATGTTAGCAGTCGTAACATCGCCCAGGAGCTAAAATTCGACCATAAAACAGTTTTAAACCATTTACACAAAGCTGGATTCAAAAAGAAGCTCGATGTTTGGGTGCCACACCAATTAACAGAAAAAAACATGATGGATCGAATTTCCATCTGCGAAGCCTTGGCCAAACGTATTATTTATTATGAGTTGCTTCCATATGACCAAACGCTAAATTCTGATCTCTACTGTCAATAACTGGACCGTTTGAAGATAGCGATTGACCAGAAACGGGCAGAATTGGCCAACAGGAGAGGTGTCGTGTTCCACCAGGATAACGCTAGGCCACACACATCTACAGTGACTCGCCAGAAACTTCGGGAGCTTGGTTGGGAAGTTTTAATGCATCCGCCATACAGTCCGAACTTGGCACCAAGCGATTATCATCTTTTTCTTGCATTGCAAAATTTCTTTAATGATAAAAAATTGGAATCTAGGGAGGATTGTGAAAATCGACTACTAGAGTTTTTTGTAAATAGAGACCAGGACTTCTATGAGAGAGGCATTTTGAAGTTACCTTTAAAATGGCAACAAATCATACAACAAAACGGTGCATATTTGACCCAAATCGGACAATCCGAAACATGTTAAATAAAGTCCTGAAGTTCATATAAAAATAATAGATTTCTTTTTCCCCAACCTATATATTTACAAGCATCAGCGAAATAATTATATATAATTATGTATATCTTGATTTGAATTTCAATCATCTAATTCGAGTGACAACAATTATGTAGAGATATTTATCTAATATTAATATAATAAAATTAAATTAAATCCTATCATGTAACTATTTAAATCACATAATTCGAGTGATGACTATGTAGTGATATGTACACACTAATAATATAATTTGGTGAAATTAAAACAGACAATGCAGCTGTTGAAATCGTATAATTCAGGTGATCGTTGTATTGGCGTGTCAACTTTGAGGGACGCTAAATTTTGCACGTTACACTCTCTCCTTACTTGCCGGAGGATGAAAGAGAAGGAGTAATGGATATGATATTGATTATTACTCGATATGCATGCTACGACGAATCCTTTGACCGTTACTCCATGCAAGCAGGAGTTCAAGAATTCGAGGCTGTAGTTTTGGTAGTGTTTTCTAAGGAGTCTCGTTTGCGTTAATAGTAGTAAACGGAATTTGTAGACCGTTGTCCTCAGCTAGTTGTCTATTCGGGTTGGTGGATCCTGGTGTCTCTTCCAAAGAATTGTGGTTGCTAGGCGGTAAGGATGCGTCAGATATATAAGGCCCCACACGAGCAGTGAGGTCCACTGCCCGTATTCCCCGTGCTTGATGCATTCGGTTGCGGGGACAAGTATATCTTCAAATGTGTTGTCTTGGCGCAACTGCGGATTACTGGACTAAACATATTCAGTCCGGTAAAAGGAAGGCGTTGGTGATTAGGAGAGGACATAGTCATCAGTGCGGCCTTTATGCTGTTTTCGTTTGTATTCACGATGAGTGAAAACTTATCATCACTGATGCCTTTTGAATTGAGTTTCGTGACATTTTGTCGGTCTTCGTGAGGCTTCGTTGGAATTTACCTTTAGCTTCATCGAATTTTCGGGAGTCGTTCACTGTGACCTGAAGATAGAGAATATAAATATGATTAGCGAAGCTCGCTATCATTGGTAGTGGGCCTTTACACTGGCGCAGCTCGCTGAGATGGGCCTTACTTCTGTCTCCAGCGTTGGTTTTAGTTAGTTGGGCATATTTGGGTGAAATAAACCTCCTAACCCTGTATGGTCCATTATACTTAGGGGCAAGTTTTTCAGCATAATGCCTAGCAGCGTTTGATAAAGCATAAGTCCTGACGAGGACGAAATCGTTTATTTTAGGCCTCCAGTGTTTTCTACGGGGATTATAATATCGTCTCTGTTCGCTATTATGATCTTTTACGTTGTGATCATTACCAAATTAGCAAATTTGGATTTGAGCTATCGGCATTTTCTCTCTTCTTATTAGCCTGTGCTGTGGTTTCTTCCTGCAGCTCTAGATTGTATGCTCTGTGTTTACCTCTGTTGTATGTTTGGGCATATGATTGATCGGATCGGTAGCCAATCGACCTACATCACATGCTCAAATAGGTTATTCAACGTTTCGCAAGTCGTGGATTGACTAGCTGTAGTAATAACGGCTTTAAAAGCTTTTAAAAAGTTTAATCCTGAGATTACGTCATCCGATGCATTCGACATTAATAAAAATGTAATCCTTCCCGTTTAATTACCAATTTGTGCTTGACATTGTACCGCTATTTTCACATCAAGTGTTGGCTAAAGTAACTTTTACTTCAATGGCTAATTCCTCCAGTGGTGAACAGAACGCTTCGCTGAATTGTTGGCTAAGAAAACAGAGCTGATGGCGTCTGTGTTGCTTGCTGCAGTAGTTATTTCTTCTCTTATAGTAAGAGTAATTCTGAATGTATAATCTTTCCACCTTAATGGTGGACATGGGATGGAGGAATTGGATATTCGCTGCCCGTCTGTTCAGTCGATTACGATTCTGCTCTCCTCTAATTCCCCTTTGACTAGCATTTATATGATAACGCCTGTCATTTCTTCTGATATTAGTTCAAGGTTGACTGTTGACTGGAGCACATTATCCGGTATTTATAATCTCCGATGAGATGTACTTGCATCTATTGTAGGCACACATTCGAGATCGGCTGCTAGTTCCAAAAGTTCTTCAAACGAATTGAAGTCTCGTCGTGTATTATCCTACTTATAATCAGGGAAAGCATTCCGGAAAATTCATTCTAATTTTTCCTTTTCATCCATCTTAATGTATCGCACCAAATGTTGAAAGGCCCGGAGGTAGTCTTTAAAAGTTTTGTTGGTTCGTTAAGTTCGACTACGCATTTTATCTTCCAATATCTCTAGATAACAAGGCAAGAAACGGAATTTTAGGAAATACTGAACGGTACCCCTCCTTTTTTATTCTTTTGAATGGTCTATTTTACAATGTAGGAATGGTACTTTTGTGCAGTAACGAACGGTATATTGGATTCTGAATGTTGAATTAGCGGTGTTTAAAATTCTACAGCGAATTTTCAATCAGATAAACTCTTCATTTTATAAGAACACCTCTGTTTTAACAATTGATCATTTTCTTTGGGAATAATTCTTTCTGATTCTGTCTATCTTATTTCTAGAAAATATAAATTAAAAATTTTTGTCGAATAATTGGGAAAATAATTACACGTGTGCGTCTCTTCACCAGTAATTTAAAAACTCCGCTGTAAATTTCCAAACGCTTAGCTGCAATGCCTGGGTAAGAGTCAGCCACATGTGAAAAAGGTTTCTTGTAAATTTTATAATTATTTTCGTAAGTATGAGTACACCAAAGATTTTTAAAATGTTGGCTGAGACGTTCAGCAGAAGTTCGTTTCAAAACTCTGTAGAGTTAAGGATATTTTTCTGCTTGTTAATTTGTGAGTCTGCTCACAGGCGCCAGGGTGCACGTTACAAGAATATTTATTATGCAGGGTATCGCCTTTTTCGTACTGCCCACTTTGCAGATTAAAACTCCTGCACGTTTTACTGTATCTTGGCTTTTATTATTATAAATTTAATAAACAATTTGCTGGTCCTCGATATGTCTGCGTAGGCGTTAGCTTTCTCTCTCTCTCCCTCTCTCTCTCTCTCTCTCTCTTAAATAACTAAGCTTTTAATTTTAGCATTTAATTGTCACGAATCGTGAAATTATTATTCGTAATATAACATCATTATTTGGTATTACATTGAATTGGTTATACCTTTATTCCGTTCATATAATTTCTATTTGAACATACCTTCAGTAATACTGTAAGGGCTTGTGAATTGATTTACTCAAGACTTCCATGATATCTTTGGTGACGGAAAGCTAGTATATAAGTCCTTGCGTTTCTTGATTACTAGTTGGTCCCCAAGGGCGTTTATGAGGGCTTTCGCATGGGGAATCAGATCTTATATCTCTTATGCAAATAAATACTTTAATTTTACAAACCCCATTGCCAGTTGCCATTTCAGATTCGACGGTGTGATCAGACTGAACGCAGCCCTACTGACCTCCAGCGCCACCTTGTTTAAATTCGATCTCAATCGGGAAATAGCAGCGGCAAATACCTTCGATTTTCCTGGCTTACATATGAACTTGCAATTATATTCCTCAATTCTAATTTAGCAAGTAGTTAATATGGTATTATGATTCTTGTCGCCAAATGGAAATGTTAAGGGTCAATAGAAAATATTCTTATCTTCTTATCCTCATACAAATTTGACCTCAAATAGTGTAGGGCCCAAACAATGGCGAACATTTTCTGGCGTAGTTTTCCGCCATTTTGTTCAAAAAACGTGAGATAAAGGCGATAGGTTCTTCTGCTCCGAACAATACTGGGCCAACACAGTTCCTGTTGCATACATTACAAAGATGGTTATCAATGTCTTAACAAAAACAATCATGTCATCGCTATAAACTGTCAGATATGTTTATCTCGCAATGTTTTCGTATTAAACTACTAAACTTTACATCTGACGATTTGTAACGCAAATTGTAACTGCATATCCTTTGTTTGACTTGACTTTTATTGTTTTTCAAGACCAACGTTGGGCTCACATTTATAGTTTGCAGCTTTCAGAAATGCCCGTAATCCAATGTTAAGTGATGTCACGTAGGACGCTACTTTTTATGTCTATGTATTCAATCTAAGCGCAGTTGTTACTTTGAAAGGGTTATGTGCTGTAAAGGGTGGGTGCTCGTGTCATTGATGAGCTAGTTAGTTGGGGAGAAATGAGAATTTCAAGTTTTTATCTCGGTTACAACCAAAGAAGTACACGCTCTTTAATTATAATAAATTTCTAATTAGTAATTTCTTAATAATTGTATATAAAAAATTACATAAAAAAACTTGTTAAAAGATACTAAGGAAAAAAAAACCTGGCGTATTGACGTCATAGTACCGATGCATATATGCAGCTGCTGATAACTACGCTGATTATGAAATTGATGATGACCTAATTTCTTAATAGCAACTTCGCATTTTATGCTATAAGACACACACACAACTATATCAAAATACGGGAAGAAAAATGCTACTGTTTTGGCAATAAATGGAATAATTTTATTCCATTCATGATAATTTAGCGAAAAAATAGTTTATCTTTTCCTGAAATCATGTATTAATTCCTTCTCTCTCTCTTGTTCTCCCTGTCAACATCTTCTTTTTTTTTTCAGGCATACCAATATTTTAGGCCCGACAATTTTGTTCTTCCTAGGGATTTTTCATCGGTGAACCCTATATTGTACAATGCTACAGAGATAATAATAAGATAAGATAATATAATAATAAGCCTATAATTTTTACGTGAATTAAGTGTAAATGTATAAAAACTAAATCAAAATGGCTACAACAAAAGAGAATAGTGCACAATTATTAACTTTTTATAAAATGCATTAAATGAAATTTTTTCCAACAAAAGAGAAGTGGAATATTTGAAAAGATGGGCTGGCCATTTATTTTTGATATAAATTGCCAAAAAAGCCGTTCTACTTAAATCGATTGGAACTGCTGCTTATCCTACATTACACTAATCGTCCTGTTCGCAATTCCCAGTAAGCAAAACATGCAAGGAATTATTTGAAATTCTAAGTATCTGTCATGCTACACCTGCATTTATTTATCGAAGAAGAAAAAACTTCCATAATACGACAAAAGATGTTTAAGAAAAAGTTGCTGAATGGCTCGCCAGAGTAAAAAAGATAGCACTCTCTTATAAATATGGCGAACACTTAGTGGCATTCGTCGAAGACAGATTCATAATACCCGAAAAGATTTTCATCAAGCCGTGTGAAGAGAACGATGCACTTGCTCTTCATCATAAAATTAAAAAAGCATTGAGAATCGAAATGAAGATTTCATCTAATGATAATAGCGATGACAATCATGCGAATTGGATTAATCAATCGAGCCTTAATAAATATCCTAGGAACAAGAAGAAAAACGACAATGAAAAGAAACCAAACTTGGAACATAAGTTATACAAACACTGCGGTTATAAAGGCCACGATGAAAAAAATTACAAATTCAAGAGCACTACAACCCATGTATTCGGCAAAATAGACCACATTGCATCAATTTATTGTTCAAAATAAATCTCACGGTGGTTTATGCAGGTTGCCAGTAAAACTTGACAGTGTTGGTCGTGTTGATTGGCCGCTCAGAGCTCTGTATTTTGAATTACGTCAAGTAGGGACTTATAATATTACCGAAATTACCTAACTCATAATTTAGTGATCAATTAGGCCCTTCTAAAAGCACCAGAGTTACATTAAACGTTGATAAAAATGCCAAACCAATTTTCTTCAAGCCTAGACTATTAACAGTCGGTTGAAAAACAAAAAAAAAAAATATAAGGTAAATGACTTAATTGAGTTAGTTGTTGTTAGATTGTAAGAACAAAAGAATATGTCCAAGATGTTGTATTTCTCGTTCACAAACACACATAAGACATGAAAAGGATTGTACAGAAAATAATTAGTACGAAAGAATACTAGATGCAAACCAGCGTGCAGCTTAAAGACCCGTGAAGGAACATTGGAAAAAACGTGATCCAGCGATATCGGGGCGAAAACAACATCCTTCAATAAGTTAACCACACATAACATGCCCAACATTTCCCTCCTTTTCTGAAATGACCGTATATTAATGAGCTTGAACCTATTCTCATTTGGAGGTACTGACAGACTCCAAGGCAAGCTGCGCAACGCAAACTGTAGGTATTAACACTGGACCGACTCAATAAGTTACAGATAGTATCCGCATCCTTGGTATCCACACCACAACTGAGTATTCTAGCATTGGCGTAATCAAGCACGTATACAAGTTTTTCACAATATACGGATCACTAAATCTTTTAGAGTATATTTTAATGCAGCCCACAAAAGATTTAGCTTTGTTAACAGAAGTTTAAATATGAACGTTATACTTAAAGCATGATATAGATCCAGAACGTCATTATTCGTAAGCATGCGAGGCAGGCAACAAGCTACGACGATGATAATTTCTTATATTTCTTTATATTCAACGCCATGCCGTTAATTTCGGACCAGTTAACCAAGTTATTCAAGCCACCCTGAAGAAAATGCATATCAGTTAGCGAATCAAACGAATGATAAAGCTTTACATCATCTGCAAACAGGAGAACCTTTACAAATTGAGAGTAAAGAATACGCCCAGGATGGCTTCTTTAAGGAACACGAGATAACACAGGAATTGGGCGACAGCGACAAGAATTAAAGAGCACCGTTTGAGAACGACCCCTACGGTACTCATGAAACCATTAGCAAAGCCGAGGCATTTTAACTTAAAGGTCAACATGGATTCACCTTGTCAAATGCTCTGTAAAATCAGTGTAAATTACGGCAGTTTGCTTGAACTCCTCGAACACTATGAATGAATCACCAGTAAGTACCAACAAGTTAATAGTCGTAGATTATTCTTTCGTAAAACCATGTTGCCATCGACGCAATCACCGATATAACTTGTTTAGTAACTGAAGCTTTAAACAGCTTTGGTAATGCACTAAGCTTGCCAATTGCGCTGTAATTCTCCAGCATTGAATATATTCATTACTGACACATAGAGTAAATCACCACATCGTTGGAGTACGCAGGACGTAATACTAACCGGTGCTGGAAGCCAAGATCCTGTCCCCTCTTAGGACACCCACCACCGTTCGTTTCATATTTATAAATTTATTCTCATAGGGTCCGTAACCACATGAACGCCTTATATAATTAGCGTGGCAACGTGTGAATGTTTCGGGCAATCTATTTCTTCCTTTCCGAAATGATCCCACTTGCTTGTTAAACCAGATCGGACACTTTACAGTTCGCGGACTACATACAATCGGAACAGCCTGGGAAATCGCATGGAAAAGAGTCTAACAAATAAAAGATATCATCAAGCCTACAAATAATTTCAGATACTACTCCTCTCAGTTCATCAAAATTCCATTTAATCATACCAACAACGTAGGATGATAGTCATCCCTCAATAAAACGAACGGATTTTTCCGCGACATACAACTATTTGTATCGTTTAAGAACACTAAGTCACGGAGTCGCACCTTCGCACTATAAATGCAGTTACATCGCATAAGGGCAAGTTCATGGATTTTATCAGCAAAGTCAATATACGCTAACGGCGCCTATAACCGAGGTCCTCATTAAAAGACCATGTAACGTCAGGCAAAGGGAAATCACGTAGTGCTAACCTTGAATCCATAGGCTTCATGAGAATAATGAACTTATCTATTAAAGACAGGTGACGCATATGAGTTATGGCATCTGAGGCAGAACATAGGAGAACGTGATGTACAAGTAATATCACTGTAATTTGATTTTTATAGCAACAAACTCCTCCACAATGGCAACCGCAAAAAAATGCGAAAAAGTAGACGGCACATTCCTCACTGCAGTAAGCACTCGACTGCCAGCTTGATGAACCCTGTCATATGGGACCAGTTGATAGTCCAATGAAAAACTTTCGGAATCTTTTATCGTTTGCTTCAGCCAAGTTTCAATAAATGTTACAACATGGTAGTTGTGCCCAGTCAAGTTTAACAAAGTTTCCTTCAATTTTGTGTGAATATCACGGACGTTTTGTTAAGGTGCAAGAAAATTAGTATTCAGTTTTTTGACTCAAAAGTGGGAGATTCTCCCCGCTCTAGTTGAACACGAGCACTTACCTTCCTTCTATGAATATACTCTTTGACAAAGGCGTTTTGGCCAGAATTGCTTGTCAACCAAACGATCAAAGCAAAAGCGTGGAAGAAGAATTTTGAATAATGAAATTTCCCCATGTTGAGCCATTTTACATTTGAAGATGCTTATACAAGATAAATCCACCACAGGAATACCCCGCAGCATATGCTTCTTAATCATTTCAGGTGTTGTTGTGGAAGCAAAGAACGAAACGGCGATCGCTTTGCGGACAATTTTGCTGGAATAACCAATGCCAAGAAGCTTTTCATAAAATCAAAACAGACTTCAATCAATTGTTTCATCATAACCCGGAATTGCTAAGAGTGTTATAAACTGATGCAACAAACAATGCAGTAGAAGGACTTTTTTCTCATCGATACGCTTGACATCTATAGCGTTAAATAAAGCTGAAAAAAATTATAGTGCTCTCGAAAAAGAAGCATTAGCAATTGTCTTTTCTGTTGCAAAATTAAAACAGAGCCAATCGGCAACTCTGTTCAAGCGCTGTGGTCATATTTTTCTTTTTGTGAAAAAAATTTTGCAATTTAATTTCTTTATTGCGTTATACATTTTTAAAAGTTCTCAAACTTATTATAATCTATTGAACTTTCTGTGTGTTTATTGCGAGAAGTTGTCATGAGACTCGTTACTTTCATTGCCGGCTGAGTATTTGTCTTTTTCTGACAAAGAAATAAAAATAAAATAAAAAGAAAAGTCCCGTCGGTTGTCTGCCGTCTGTCTGTCCACTGTAAGTCAGTCGGTCGTCGTCTGGCGTCGGCCCTACATATGCACACCCCCTTTCTCCTTTCAGCTACAGCGGTGGCAGCTGTAGCGCTTAACTACTCATCGGGGAAACAAAACAACAGGAGAATAAATAACTAAAGTAACTTACAATGCAATCCTCTCGCGATGTCGTGGCTGTCTCCTTCGGCGGCTCCTGTCCACGGCAAGGAAGTAGGAAGTTCGTCTTACGTCGTCGGCACAATCACAACACAGCTGGGATGTAGGTGCATGTGGGTGCACGTAGTTCATAATCTACTGGAAAAGTATTCTTCTTCCTCTTAACACATCTTGATTGAGGCAAACACATTGTTCCTTGTTTTTTTTCGACCATTTATTAAACGCACGAATAAAAGATAAAATGTAATAATAGTTCAGGTGCACATCAGTGCTACAATCAAGGCATTTAGGTAGACATTTTTTTGTTTCACAATCATTTGTTTATACATGTCAGATTCGCTTATGGAATTAAGCAGAATTCTAAATTTTTCATAACTTATTGGAGTGTATTTTTTTTCTTTACAATTTATTAGATGCGCTTGGCTATTTCTTTTTATTATAAAACATTGTTCTGCTAAAACTTTCCACAATACTTCATTAATACTTTGCAACCATTTGTTTATGAAGGTCACCTTTAACCAATAACCTTCTACGTTATTGACTTGATAAGAAAACCTTTTGCTTCTTGTTCGACAAAAAAACGTATTCAAAGAACGGTGCAGCCATTCCCTTGACTTGATTCTCTTATGCTTCTTCTAATTGTTCCACCTTTTTTTCCTTTTCTTTAATAAAAAAACGGTTTAGACTTCATTTTTGTGGTTTAGCTTTTGCTAATTTTAACTAAAGACACATTGACGTCATTCACGTCGCTTTTGTCGCTTTACTTTGAGGTTCTAATTAACATTTATCCTTCTTTTGAGGTGTTGATTAAAATTTATTCTTTTTTTTCTGAATTTCGATATTTCCCGAGTTAATTTATTTCAAACTTCAATTGCACAAAATTTTCTTTCGCGTATTTTTCTATTTATTTATTTCAATATTCACAGTCAGCTAATGCTAGTCCTTTTTATTACCCTTGAGGGATAGTCTTCACAATTATTTTTTTATTTATCCGTTTTATATTGAGCTCGAAAGCCCGTCCGAACTTCACCAGATGCCAAACAGTTCTCTTCGCTATCTTGAAATTGAAAAGCAGACAGACTTCTCATTCTTACTCAATTTCCCTCTTCTTCTTCCTGTTGCTCTCTCTATAACGGCTTGCCGCTACTCTCACAAGAGGAAGCATAGATCCCGCAAAATCATACGATTTTGCCTATGCTTGCAAAAGCAAAAGGAAAAAAAAGGAGTACCGCAAAATCATACGATTTTGCCTGTACTTGTAAACAAGGAAATCAGAGAAGAGTAAAATAAACGGTACCACAAAATCGCATGATTTGTCTAACGGCATGCCGTTATTCCGCTCCTTGCGGTTGACACAGACCGACAGACACCCTACCCAAGGTTTGTTCGCGGCCGTTCATCGCGGATATCGTACGTGTTTTCCTTTAAATACATTAAAAAAAAAAATTTAAAAACATCTGACTTTTTATTCAGTAGTTTCCCAAACCTTTTGAAGTGAGTGATTATTTCACAAATAATAAGCAATAGACAACAATAAGGCATAATGGCCCCGGGGCCGCCAGACAAAAACTC
The DNA here is from genome assembly GCF_014805625.2 of Glossina fuscipes. NCBI lineage: Eukaryota > Metazoa > Arthropoda > Insecta > Diptera > Glossinidae > Glossina > Glossina fuscipes. The sequence continues at coordinate 220,052 of NW_024003747.1, forward strand.
GAATAGATTTCATCTATTAAGTGATACATCCCCCCAAAGAAAAAAAAGTAAAAATTCCGATTTTTCGTTGTTGCCAATCACCGATATAACCCCTATTGATAAAAAATATATTGTTATTTCTTCAACCGATGCTCGAATAACAATTTCCCAAATTAGCCCGTTTGCTATAAAAAAAGCTCTAGATAGCATTACAACATACATCGACTCCATCTCGATTCTACGCGATGGGAATTTACTGGTCCTCGCTGGGAACCCGCGCGCAACCGAAAAGCTCATAAAGGCCAAATCTTTAGCTAATCTGTGTGCTATTTCAGCTAAACTACATGAGAAACTTAACTCGGTTCGAGGCGTAATTTATGCCCCTTGCTTAAAGCATGTGCCGGAAGATGAAATTGTTCGCGAAATGGGCATTCAAGGAGTGACTGAAGCATATAAATTAACCAAACTGAATGATGACGCAAAAACACGCTCTCCTACAGGAAGGATTATTTTAACTTTTGATCGCTATCGATTACCGCGAACAGTTGATGTGGCGTGGTATAAATGTAAAGTAGAACTATACATCCCAAATCCTATGAGATGTAAAAATTGCCAACGCCTGGGTCATACGGCAAAAAGATGCACTAAAGCTGCATCTTGTGCTAACTGTGGTCATCCTCCACATACTGAAAGCTGTACCCGTAGTTTCTGCATAAATTGCAATGATCAACACTCAGCGTTAGACAAACAATGCCCACGTTTTATACAAATGCGTGAAATTCTAAAAATCAAAACAGAAAATTACTGTAGCGTGGGTGAAGCGCGACGCAAATACCGCGAAAGAAATCCATCTGTAGCCCAAGGAATTGGAAAAAGTAATACCTACGCTGCTGTTGCCTCGCAAATCGTGCATAGTAAGCCTTTAACTCAAACTCTTTCCAATAAAAAACATGTTCCACCATTAACCAAAAATTATATTGCGAAACCTGTTACATCACTTGCCAAAGATAATATTGAAAAAACCAAAGCAACTGCAAATATTGAAAAAATCAAAACAACAACACATATGCTAAAATCTAATATACCAAATTCTCCAGAATCTCCAGCTCTCAACTTTACTCAACAAATCACAAGTGGTAATGAATCCATTCTTTCATCCATTAATCAACCTTCAAAAACCAAAGCAAGTGCAAGAACTCTACAATTTATTCTGTGTACTTTCCCCCCCATTAATTATATGTGGCGATTTCAACAGCTGGAATACCATCTGGGGCTCAACAGTGAACAACACTCGCGGTACTGTTTTAGAAAAGGCCTTTTATCAAAGCAACCTTTGCGTTTTAAATGATGGAAAACCAACGCACTTCTCAACTCATTATACTTTTTCACATATTGATTTAACATGTTGCTCTCCATCACTTCTTCCTTTGGTGTCCTGGTCTATTTCTGATGATCTACATAATAGTGATCACTTTCCAATCATAATCGATCTTAACCTTTCAACGTCCTCTGCTACTCCAGCAAAACAGGCCAAATTCCTCCTAGATAAAGCGGATTGGATCAATTACTCCAAACAGGTGGAGTCATTTTTGAATTCAAAGCCATTTAACGGAAACTGCAACCATGATGCTGCTATTATGTCTAAAGCGATTCGCACGGCTGCTCATCTTTCTATTCCTCAATCCAACACCTCTTTTAAACGAGCTAGGGTTCCTTGGTGGAACAACACGCTTTCGTTTTTGAGGAAAAATAAAATGGATCTATGGCACCGCTTTAAGAGATGTCCTGATCAGAATCACTTGTTATTATACAAAAAGGCCAATGCTCTATTCAGGAAGGAATTACGGAAATCAAAGGCACTTAGTTTCGAACTTTTCTCGAGACGAATTCACAGAAATACATCAATGATAGTTGTCTGGAACAAAATCAACAGACTTAATGGGACTTCAAACCTGAACGAAATTTCTGCCATCTGCACTCCCAATGGAACTTTAACTGACGCAGATGAGATTTCTAATTACTTTGGAAAAGTGTGGTGCGAATACTCCTCTGACAGCAACTTCTCCAGTGCTTTCATTGAAAATAAAAGGACTCCAATATCTCCTCCAAATAATATCGATAGATGTGCCATGTTCCTGGAGAATTGCGTATCTACCTCAGAACTTGGAAGTTGTCTCTCCAATTTGAAGGGGAAGACACCTGGTCTAGACCGCATCTCATACCAAATGATCAGTGCTATGTCTAAGTCTAGTAAAAAGAAATTACTGGACCTATATAATACGGTATTTATGACTGGCCGTATACCCTACATATGGAAACTGGCAACAGTTGTTCCAATTCCAAAGTCAAAAAATGTCTCCATCGCATCAGATTATCGCCCAATTTCTCTTTTACCTTGCCTCTCTAAGGTATTAGAGAAGATTATGGCATCTAGATTATCTTGGTTTCTTGAGTCCAAGAACCTGATAACAAAGCAACAAGTTGGTTTCAAGCGGGGTAGAGGGTGCATCGACGCTCTGTTACATATTGATTATTTCACAAGCAAAGCAATTTCCGAACGAAATCAAGTAACAATTCTCTCAATTGATTTCGAAAAAGCATTTGACAGAGTTGGTCTTCATGTTATCTTAAGACTCTTGAAATCATGGAATGTTGGACCCAAATTCTTCAACTACATCACATCATTCATGTCGCATCGGCGGTTCAAAGTTAGAATCAACAATCATCTTTCTGATTCCTTTCCGTTAATGAATGGCATTCCGCAAGGATCTCCTCTCTCTGTCACGCTTTTCCAGATAGCTTTCAACGAAATTAGCAAAATTCTTTATCGTGTACCAAGAGTGGAACATTGTCTCTACGCGGACGATGTATACATTTTTACAAAAGAAAAAGACAACACGAAAGCAATCAACATCCTCGAATCTATAGCATGTGAGATCTCCACGTGGGCAAACTCGTCAGGAGCTAAAATTTCTTTACAAAAATCAAAAACAATGCACATATGTCGAAAACAAATGTGCGATGCAGGAAACCTACTGATGCATATTAACGACCTACCAGTACTAAATGTGCAGACGCTCCATGTTCTCGGGCTCACGTTTTCCAACAATTATCGTTGGAAAGCACACTGTCTTCGGTTAAAAAACTCCCTTTTAACAAGGGTAAATTTCATACAGTACGTTGCTTGGAGAAGCCATGCGCATATTAACACTATTGCTTATCTTACAAAAATGCTTGTGTTAAGCAAGATTGACTATGCTTTGATAATTTATGGCAATAGCTGCAAATCTAATATCAACATCCTTAAACCGGTCTATCACCAAGCCGTCAGAGCAAGTTGTTATGCTTTTCGGACGACGCCCATAAATAATATTATAATTGAAACTGGTCTCCCAACTTTAGAAAATAGGCTGTATGAGCTAAAAGCTAAAATAGTCCCTAAGCTTCTTAATTCAAACAAATCCATTCTCGGTGATGACGTAAGAAAGATTATTATTTCGAAGAAAATTCCAAAGTCACCATCTGCAATTGACCATTGTTCGTGCATCGCAAACGAATTGAACATTCCCTAAAAAATTTCCCGCTCTTTTGGTGTTAAACCTCCCTGGATTTTGAAAGACTGCTCCTTTGACATCTCACTGTCTATGCACAAGAAAGAAGATACTCCAAATTACGTCTTCAGGAATCTAATAGCTGAAAAAACCCAAGTATTGGACAGTACTGGTTGGAATCTTTTGTACACAGACGGCTCAAAATCTCCTGGTCTGCCTCCTGCTTGTGCGGTGGTAGATGCTACAGGACGGGTTCTTCTCAACCACATATTTCACGAAAGTATTTCAACTTTCACAACGGAAGCCAGAGCTATCCTTCACGCTGCCAACCTTGCCCATAAAAACAAACTCAAAACCGTTATTGTTACCGACAGTTTGTCTGTATTACAAGCTGTTCGGAATCCTTCGACTTCGAGATGGAGCACCATCAACAAATTAAGGAATATAATTACTACACCCGACGGAAAAATTAAAATGTTATGGGTACCAAGTCACATCGGTTTACTGAGAAATGAGCAGGCTGATCGAGCGGCAAAGTATGCTGCTTCTGCTCCTCTAATTATGGATGATGTCATGGAAAAGTTGGATCTTCAAAGATACATTGGAAGAAAAGTTAAAGAGAAAATTACAGAAGGAAATTTACAATACTATCATCAACACTACTCTTTTATTAACCCTCAATTAACTCCACCTTTATATCCAACAAACGTTGAGAAAACCAAGATCCAAACATTCTCGAGAATTCGCCTTGGTCATACAATTGCAACTCACCAATGGATCCTGAAGAAGTCTTCTTCCCCAATCTGCTGTTGTGGACAAACTCTTACTATAAAGCACATTCTCTGCGATTGCCTCAACTTTTCCTCGGCTAGAAGTATTGCATTTGGAACGATTAACCCTTTGAACATTCTACAATCAGCTTCAGAACAGAATATCAATTCAATATATTACTTTTTTAATACTACTAAGTTCACTATCTAATATCCATTTATTTAAATTAGAGCCGATAGCCTGTGTTGCTAGTGCTCAATGTCTTTTTTTTAGTCTAAGAATTCACTTCGTTAGTCTAAAATTAAAATAATAATAATAATAATAAAACAGAGCGCTGATTATGTATGATATTAACTAGGTTTCATTTCTGAGTTTCGATCTTTAGACCTGTATGCATCCACAACAGGAGCGAAAAACGCTTACTTAAAATTGTCAAAACTGCGTAAGCTTGCTTACACTTTGCGTCAGTATTGACTGTTTAGAGTTGAATTTATAAGAAAAAACAGCTGTAAATTGAAAATAAGATAAATTCCGAACAAAATCATTTACTTATCAGCAGCTCTCCCAAACCCAAACTTTTAAATTTGTGAAAGGTAAATAAATAATACTCCAATTGTCTAATTAACACTCTTACTATGCCAAGTGTTGAAGGATTGTGTACCCATACAACGCCTTATTGATAAAGCGCAAATTGACCAAAAAATAATAAAAACTCTTCACTCCATTAGTCTTATCACCAACTGGGCTAATTCATTTTACTAAACGAAACAAACAAAAGGTAAGTGATATAGTGTTGTTATTTAATATCAAGTAATCTTAAGATATATATATACATCAGGTGGAATAGGAACCATTCCTTACATCATGTCATTTAGCACTAGCGGAACATCGAGATTGGCGGAAAAGGAATCTTGTAATACGTATAAGGGCTCTGCGGGGCTCTTCAAACCCTTTTACCTTACGCGAAAGTAAGTAAGTAACTAATTTTATATATTTGTCAACAAAGTAAATTAAAATATGCATACCATTACAAATACATTTCAGCAAAAATTTGGCGCGCCAAAAAGGCGTTTGAGTACGTTTTAAGAAAAATTGACGGAAATGAGTCCGTAAGAAGAGCCACCGTTGATCTCTTTAGGCCTTACTTAGGAGTTGTTGGGGTAAGGTTTGCGACAACGACATAACAATTACAGAAATAAACATTAGATTTTCTGGATCAAGTTACAACACGCATGTGTGGAGGCATTCCAATGACCTTACTTGGAAAACCATTGGACTAGAAATCAAAGTAATGTTTAGACCCTTGGTAAGCAATAATAATCATGTGGGGCAATATGTATATGTACCATTTAAATGCTTTTAAGTGGTAGAGGACACCCTTTAGAGCCGTGATTAACGATGCCGCACAGTACTCCAGCCCATCACATCAAACAGAAACACAACGAAATGCAGTGCAAGGCGGGGGATATTGTTGAGACGTGTATAAAGGTTAGGATTAAATTCATTTTTCAAAGACAATTAAGCTTTTATATACTTTAAGACCGATAGCGTATTTTAATAGAAAAGCAGAAAAGCAGATACGATCTAAGGACGACGGGTAGATTTGCAAATGTTTGCGAAGCGCTTCACAACATTTTCGTACAGTATAAAGTGCAAATTCCAGAAATTCGGGATTTAACTTGTACAGCTCCCGCGTCTTACTTTGACGATTCTGTAGACGTTTCACTCCACAATCTCTCCATTGAAAAGAACAAATGAGGATATAAGAAGCGGAATATCTTTTGCACTTCCAAAATTGAATTGTAATTAAATAAAATATATAAAGAATAAATCTGCTTTAAAATGTTTTTTAAAAATTAAAAAGTTAAAAAAAAAGTAGGATTGATTTGGAATTCATTTTAAGCAATATTGCATTGTTTAGAGGAAGGTTCATGCATTAATATAATATATATTATATAAATAAATTATATAAATTAAAAATAGAGTGATATACATACGAAGTTCAAGTCCCCAATTCAAAGTTTTCGTAAGCAATGCAAATATGAAATTATATAAAATTATTTCTCTTTTTTCTTTTTTTTTTGGGTTGTTCAGTGGAGATGGACTAAGCCAATTGTGGCTTATATGTCCAGATAATAAACAGTCGGAATTATTGGTAAGAATTATATATAAAACATAACAAAAAAAAAACGGCCATAATAGCTAATGCCGGCATGTTTAGAGTAATTGTGTGTGTATTTAATTGTCGATTTTTAAGTTGTTCAAAGTCATGTGAAATGAAAAGTGTTGCAAACTATGGCTGAAAACAAGGAAAGTTATAGCAATAGAAAATGATTGAAGGCAAAAAATAATTTCAAGTGATAAATTCGCTTCTAATAAAACAAGTTAGTTACCCCAGATAAGGTACAGTTTTTGCTACAAAGATATCGAGGAGACCATCATATAACTTGAAAAAGCTAAAAGAACGTCTAATACCACCAAGCTTGTTACATCTAAAAATTAGATGTTCAACAGACTCGCGAACATTGCGAACTTCACAACTATCACAGGGTATAGCACGAATCATTTTTAAATATACTTTATCATAAGACCATTCATGAATGTGTAAAGAATTTTGATTTCCCAGGAATTAAAGAAAGTCTCTGAGAATGGTCAGGTTTCCACTGTATTTGATTCCGAATTACCCCGAAACTTTCGGTGAAGGCTCTCGGAATATATACTTTTAATTTTTTTTTTTGTTTTTTTAAATCATTGTCTTTGACGAAGCTGTCAGTATTACCAGCAGAGTTGAAAACAATTTAGTTCTGCCCCTGCTAACTACTTTTAATTCTAGTAAGCCGTCGATGTTGAAGGTTTTTAGATAATCAAAAAAAAAAGGTCCGAGCTGATATTCACACGTTTTCCCTCGGCATTTTGACAAGTTTAAACAAAAACTACAAAACTTCCTTGTGAAAGATAGTCATACAAATTGATATCGTGCTTTACAATCTCTTTGGCACCTAATTGAGAAAGCTTATTAAATACCTATTTTCTGAGCATTGTCAAACCTTCGGCTATAGCTCCTCCTTTGGGAGATAGACTAACATCATCTCCACCCATCGTCGATCTCTTATTACGCTCATTCGTACAGAAATCCTCGATATCGTCTCTATCCGTGACAATTAATTCAGACCCTATATCCGTACAGGCTGATGTTATTGTAATGCTTATCCCGGGGAACACTTACCAATCCGGACGAAAAACGAAAAAATTATATATACATTTTTTATTTTTTTAAATTTTCAAAAACTTCGTTTCTTTTTTAACCGTTTATTTTTTTTTTAACTTCCTTTTTTAAATTCTTTTATTTTCTGCTAATACCGGCAAAACACTAGAAAAAGAAAAAACAAATGCAACTGACGTTTGCCGAGAATCAAATGACGTGTCATTTCTATTGTTGATGTCAAAGGTATGAATGAAATTACTTCACTTCATTTCATTTTATTAAAAAGTTATCCGCCTGAGTAGCCGAAGGGGAGGAATCTCGACTAGCAAGTCAGTGGTCGTGGGTTCGAATCTCAAGTGCGGTAGAGTTTTTAATAAAAAGCCGATAGCCTTAGATGCTAGTGCTTTTAAGAGTTTAGTCTTAGAATTTATTTCTCTGGCGAAATTAATAATAATAATAATAATAATATTAAAAAGTTTACATCATTTCGTTTTTATTTACGTTTGAATGATGTTGTTATTGGTTGTATCATTGTAAACAAACAAACATTAAAATTTTCCCTTTATTTTTCCATTGTGTTTTCGAAATAAATTAGAATACGGAAGCCGGATATAATTCTCAAACAAATGGCCTTCAATGTACGCCTGCCAAATAAAAGGTAGTTAACTAAAACATACATAATTAGTGCCCATTATTTAATATATAATTATTATTTTTATTGAGAACTAATCATGAGCCATTAATCTACATATTTAATAAAAAGAAACAGTAAGCCGTAATGGCTCCAGTATGCTTACAGAGGTGAGCATTAATATTACCCGTTTTTAACTATGCTGTTGAGCATGCCACAAATCAATTTTATTGATGATTATCAAAAGAGAACATGTGTTAAGCTAACTGAAACTGAAAATCGATTTTATCTAAATTTCAAAGGCATTAAACGTGAAACACGTAGAAATTCAATTTTCTCTAAATTGAATAAAGCAATTCTTTAGGAAACAGTGAATCAACAATAAGATAACGAATTTAAATATTTTTGAAACAGGCAAATGGAACTATCGGTAGAATATGATTGCGTTACGTGAGAATATGGAACTGTCTTTCCAAAGAAATTTCGAAAGCAGTTGCTAAATTGATTGTATAGATGATATCTCGGTATTGTAAAGACGAAAGCTTTACCAAGATTATATATATGGTGGCCAAATATGGATAAAGAAATAGAATCAATGATAGAACCATATAAAACTTTCAAAGAGCTAAGACACAGTTCGGAGAAGAGTTCCCTTGAGAAATATACAAAGCGAGTTATAACAGACGACTGCTATGCCTGCTCTGACTACAACAATGAATACTTCCACTATTACGGCAATAACGTAAATATAATATACATCGATTTTCGAGGTGTCTTTGGCCGACTGGTTCATTTGGTATTCTAAAGTTCAAATATACACTTTGTTCGCGTAGTAGTTGCGCAGTTATACTGGAAAATGTTATATAACACTAACAGCGCACTACCTCTTTTTGCCGTATGCTCTGAAGAATACTAGCTTATCTTCTATTATAGTTTCCATAAAGGAAGAAGAGCAAGCTCCCTATTCGAACAACTTAATTTTGAACTCAGGCAGAGGGCGCATTTAGTACCTCAGTCACGCCGAAAAAGCTATTTTCAAGTGTCTCTATTGTTAACGAACAACTAAATTTTGAGACTGAAGCAGAGAAGAAACAAACGGATAATACAACAGTTCAATTTTACCGACGGGAGCTACCGTGCAGTTTATTTGTCTTATATAAAAATGGCCATGTCCTTACCCTAGAATCTACTCACAAGCACTTTTTTATTCAACTTGAGTTTTAAATTACTTAGATTATTGAACATAAACTGCACGTACAGATTTCCCTTGACGTACATCTGATTGTGTGATAAATAGGAATAATTTTAGTTAGTATTTTATTCGTTTGTTTTAGTTTGACTCGTGATTTTTACAGATAACTTTAATTATTATTTGATTTTTTCATATATTTTTCTACTTTGGATTGTATAGTATGATTATGATATTTTATTTTCCTCTTCCCTCTTATTGGCAATTATTTTATTTTCATCAGATTTTTCTTCTTTAAATCTGCTATAGAACAGAACAGTTAACGTTAATCATCATCATATTTTTGAGAAGCATATAGGTCACATATACTGCAAAATCGCGAGAATTTTGTGCAGAATGTCTTATTCTAATTTTATTTTTCTTTTTTATCTCTTTACGTAACTGCGGATTCAAATTTTAATTTTTTGTATATTATATTAATTAATTTATAGTTTGTTTTATAAATGTCCACGAATTTGCAGTTGTAATATATGTTTATTGGCGTAAGGAAAGGCTTTATACAAGTCGTAATCCATAAACAACTAAACAAACAATAGCAAAAACAACAGCCTGCACTAATCAAAACACGTGATTTCTATAAAACAAAAATCTCTTCAATTGGTCAAAAGTGCTGAGCAAATTAAACATGCCGTTTAATCAGACAAATTCATTGCCAGTGTCGAAATTAATCAAAATGCGCAAAAGTGTCTCCATCGGTTTAAATCTTATCAAGAACAAGTACGTTGCCACATAAAGGCATATAACGTATATCCTTGTTTTAATAAATTCAATCAAATTTTTCCTGAAAAATCGATCTCGGGCTGTTTACAATCTCTGTCCAATCGGAGCAACAAAGAAAAGAAACTTTCTTTTTGTTTAGCAACACATGTTGTTTTGAACCCTTTATTTATCTCTTCAATGTTGTATATTTATTTATCTAATTAATTAAATTCCGAACAAGTCATTATCCGAATGTAAGCTACAAAATAACTTAATTGTTACTAGGAGAAAAAAATAAAGATCAACTTATACGCCAGAATTCAGCTAAGCGCTAAATTGAGATACATGGATATATGCTCATGGATGAAAATGTGCCTAAATTTTCCACTTCTCGGTCGCGCGCTCTAAAGATGCTCAAAGCTAGAACCGGTCCTGTGGCTGCGCCCGCTGCCTCCGCCCCTGTAGTGGGCGCGGCAGCTTCCGCGGCTATGCTACTGCAGAATCGGTAAACAAGGTGAAAGCGATTACTGATCGCCTTCAGAAATGCATCCTGTCTCCAAAGAATGCTTCACTGGAGGCTGCTAGTGAGCTTTTGGCTTTCGGTAGCGAGTACGAGGCGATCTTCTTCGTCTTGGTGGCGGAAAATGCTCGCCTTAGAGGCCGAATTGAAGAGGATTGCTTGGGTGGGGCACCCCTAACAACATCGGTTCCTCCCCGCGTTATTGAGGCTACACGGACTGTTGTACCGCCAAAGCTAGTGGAAACCTGGTCTGTGATTGTCCGTAGTAAGAATATTGCGGACGCATCTATGGAGGTGGTCAAAAGTGTGGTGGAACAGGTTGGATCGACCTTGGGCGTTAGGGCTCACGGTATTAAGCCAATCCGTGGGGGTGGAGCTGTAGTTCATACGCCATCCATTGCGGAGAGGGAGGATATTGTGGCCTACGCAAACTTTGGGGATGTGGGGCTTGTTGTTTCTATTGTAAACAAATTAGGACCGAGAGTTTTACTTCAGTGCATCCATCAGAGGTTGAGTCCGTCCGATTATATGGATAAACTGTATGAGATGAACATTAAAGGTTTATTATCTAGTCGGAAGGATTTTGACGAGGGGGTCCGCCTTGTGTCGAAACCATGAACAAATGCTGACAGCAAGACAAATATTATTTGAGAAGGCTGCAGCACTGCTATGAATTGCCTTTTTCGCGCTGGTAGGGTATACGCTGAGTGGATGTCGTTGCCGGTACGCTCCTACAACGAAGTGATAATGTCCTACCGCTGCCTCAGCTTTGACTATATGGTTAAAGATTGGACGGTGAGCAGTCGACACTGTGGTGAAAGTGGCCACAGATACAGTATGTGTACGAACTCCGCATACTGTAAAAATTGTAAATTTAGGGGGCTTCCAACGGGTCATCTTATGATGTCCTCCGCCTGTCCTGAATACAATTGGATGGTTGCGCGGGTGCCAGCTCGCCATTAAAATGGCCTTGCTCATACTCCAGTATAACTGGAATGGCAGTGATAAGGTGCTGTGTGAGTTCGGCCAATGTATGCGTGAGATAGGCCGTGGGGTGGCATTGGTACAGGAGCTGCGCGTATCTCGTGGTAGGCTGAGGGCCTTAGCAGAAGATATGCGTGTGTTCCTTGATCACAATGCTGCGAATGATGTGAATGTGAAAGCCACACTTGCCCTGGCAAGTAGTCATGATGTCTGTGTGTCCGTTGAAGGCCCGTACGGAAGGTTGTTTTGTGCAAGCCTTTATTGCAAGTTCAATCAAGACCTGGATGACTATATTAGGTACATGGATTCGGCGTTGCTGCTTGTCGACGACAGCCCATTGATCCTGCGGCTGAATGCTAACGCTTGCTCACCCTTTTGGCTTAGCAAGATGCCAGAACGAGTTTCTGGCTTAAGCAGTCAAAAGAGAGGTGAACTGTGGTCTGATTGGTGTATAACCAGAAGTGTCCAGGTGTTAAATGAGCCGGGTGAATGGTTGGGGCTAGTGACATTGATATCCCTATTACCAATAGGGCAGCAATGGGATTGTTCGACTTTTCATGGGAGTTTAAAGATAGGTGGGGTGTTAGCGATCACCATGTTATTAAAGTGGTGATGAGCTACACCCCGACCACGTCTACTGAAGTTGACGGCAAACGTTGACGTGCTTCCGGGATAACCTGGAACACCTACGGGGTCCTTAGTGGGGAGGCGATCACTGCGGTGCCGCTTGGGGACTTTCAGAGAAAACCCTTTGACGAGCAGGTAGATTACGTAACTGCATCGGTTTGGAGTGTCAATAAATATCATCTCGACAGATGACGCAAGGTAAATCAAGGAGGGGTAAGGTAGCGGACACGTCGTCTGTCCGAAAAACGAAAGCCTATCCGTCGCCTTAGAAGGCAGTTCCAGCTGGCGAGAAGGTCTAATGCCGTAAATGCTGTTCAGTTGAGAGTCGAATTGGGGCAATGCCTCAATGACTACAAATGCATGCTTATTGAGACTAAAAAGGGCGATTGGAGAAATTTTGTCTCCCGAAACCGCGATGATCCTCAGAAGTCAAGTGCACCGTGTTATCCGGAACAGAAAATGCTTTGAGATAAGCGGTATTCGCACTTCAAATGGAGTACTATCCACTTGGAGGGAATGAGGTGAATCCTAGTATTGGGTTTGCGCCTCTTACTCCTCCCTTGGAAAAGTATAAAGTGGAGTATGCAATTTCCAAATTGGGATCAAAAAGATCGCCAGACATTGACGGAATTACCGCGGAAATGGCAAACGCCATCTGGAAACTTATTCCAGATTACCTTTATACGACTTATTGTCTGTGTTTGCCTGAAGGTTCTTTTCCAGTGCAGTGGAAAATGGCAAATAATGTGGTTCATCTGTAGTCACCTGATAGGGTGGGGCGTGATCCTTTGTCTTATCGAGGTATCAGTCTCCTAGTGCTTGAAGAAGTACTGGAGAGGATATTAATAGAGAGGCTTCAGATGATTCCTACTCTTAGTCTGTTTGATAGTCAGTTTGGCTTCCGCAAAGGTCTCCATATGGAAGATGCTTGGCTGCATGTGCAGGCATGCGTCAGAGATTGTAATGAGAAATATGTCTTAGGCATATTTATTGACTTTAATCGGTACGGTACAGTTACTTTTAACTTTATTCGTGATTTTTTCCTTGTAGAAAATAACCCGGATTTTAGCTTTAGCCTACATCTCGGGTTTCTGCTTACGGGCTACGTATCTCAGAATGAATTTTTGTATAAAAGAGGCCTTTCTGAAACTAGGGCTGCCTATGTGGCAGTCTGTCCGAAGGCTATGAACACGTGTTGTTGGTGTGCCCTGAGTGTTCTGCTTTCAGAGACTTAGGGACAATGGGAGTCAAGATAGTTCACGGTCGCGTTGATTGCGCTGACTTATTCGACGAGGTTTGGGTAACTCTGTTTAAGCTCTGCTTTGACGGTGTTAAATGCGAGACGTGCCAATCACGTCGGGGTCACCAAAATGTTAAGTGCGAGACGTGCCGATCACGTCGGGTTCACCAAAATGTTATGTTCAATGTTACGTTGAGGTAGTGAGACGCAAACGCAATACTTGAGTATCACGCCGGGTTCACCAGAATGTTGAGATTATGGTTGTCTTGACTGTGTTTGTAATGCCTACTTGGTTGGCATGATTCGCCAAGACGTTGCGTCAAGTCGTACCAACTTATTGAGATGTTACTTCCAGCACTTGGAACTGGAAGAAACGCTAGGATAAAAAAAAAGCGATCGATGTGCTTCACAAAGACAGTTTTATTGATAGAAAATGTGACTTATAAATTACAATTCTTATAAACTAATTCAGGATTATTTGCTATAAATAAATGTATGAATTGATGCACTTGCATTTTTGCATGTGTTTATTCCAGAAATAATAAGCAGACCAACACAGAACCATACGAATGCAAGTGCATGAACAAGTCAATGAATGCACATTCAACCAAACTTGAATGTTCAAGGCACAAGTAAAATATTAAGTGAAAGTATATATTCAAATTAAACAGATATACACAAAACAAAGTATGAGTAAAATAAAATATGGATATTTAACCTAAACAGGCGGGTTTATCCGTAGTTTATTTGACTTCACTGATTGACTGGGGGATGAGCCGCCTGGGGCTCTATAAGTCTTACTGAAGACTAATCCTCTATCTGGTATAGCATTGTGGTGAAACCCGTTTCGCTCTTTCCTTGCGTTGTTATGGTTGTTTGAACTCGGTTTGAGCTTTGCTCACTCATCGCCGTAGCGTATCGTTTTCCTTATTAAACTAAAGAGATTCGGATAGGCTTCCTCCACCCAGTGAGAACGCAACGCCCATGCGTATTGTATTGACTGGTTCCCTTTTATTGCAGCTTCCTCTGCAGATTCTATCTAATACCGAGTTTTAGGTCGTGTTCAGGTCGATGCTAAGTCTAACCGGAGGCTTTCATATTCTTCTTTCGTTACTTATTATTCTTCTTTATATCCGCTACCATGAGTGTCAGGAGCTCCCGAAGCAACCTTCTAGCTTTGGCCTCTCAGCGGAAACGGCCCATTGCGGGCGTCTTGTAGCGGTTATGGTTGGCCCACATCGCGGAAGGAGCCTAGGCTTGGTGTGGAGTTGCATAGCAGCTGAGTATCCGACCCAAAGAAAGACAGAGGCTTTAGATAGTGCCCCGCCCTCACCAGGGTGGGAGATACGCCCATATATGTATTTCCATTGGAACTCGAGGTTTTCCTCGGCGCGTTGAGTGTACGTTCACACACTCCGTGTGCCATCGGGCACCGTAGGGTTAAGCCTTCACGGCAGGCATCAACGTTAGGCATCTAGAGTCCCATCTACTCTCCAATTTTCGTCATTTAATACGTATATCGAAAATATTTTGAAGAAAAAATTTATCTACTATGTCGTCACGCCTACCACAATTAATTTAGAATTAACATACTTAGCCTTTCGCATTCTATTTTGCAAAATTTTTATATGATATCCATATCGCTGGTATGATTAAGAAAAAAGTAATCCACCGGGTCGCAATGTCTATCATATTCATTTTAGATTTAACCATTTTTAGGCAGATAATATATTTTTATTTAAGGAATGTAAAAAATGGCTTTAAGCATTCTGTCGTGTTTGCCTTATGATAAAGAAGCATAATATATCAAAAATGTTAAAAGATTAAAATGTAATCATTTATAACTTGTGTGGGATTTTTTCCATTTTTGAGTGAGTGAGTGTTTAGTAAAGTCAATGGGGGAAATTTCAGTCTTCTATCTTTTATAATTTTTGAGCAATGAGAAAAATCCCACAAATTTTTGTTAAAAAAACGAAGTTACGTTCAGTTTACGTTCCACTGTGGACTTTTGCTCTGACCAATTTGACCAAGTCTCAATACCTGCCGGCAAAAACTTCCAATGTTTCTACCAAATTTGAAGTTGAAATCTCCACTTTTTCGCCCAAGAAAGTGCCAACAACAAACACCACACAGACAAATAGATGAACAGAAATGGCCTAATCATCCAGAATTTCACGCTGATCAAGAATAAATATATATCTTAAAGGTGCTCTGAAGCTTCCTTCTGGGTAAAATACATCATGAATAAAAACCAAATGAGTATACACCAAAAAGAACTTTTTTATGACCCATTTTACTTGAATTTGCAAGAAACTCGCAAATTTTTGGTAGTTAGTTATGCAATATAATGATGTTAAACGGAGAAAACAGTGAATCAAGCAAGTGGTAACGATCGTTGCATATTGTGCATATTACCTGAAACGGATTGAGCAACTCACAATTGGTTCAGCATTGTGATAGCTTCAAGAACTCAAAATGTCTTGTGATCCTGCTGGTAATGTGGATGTCAATATGTTGTAATAAAGTTGGGGAATAAACTTCACCTTTTACTAGTTTAGAGACAAAGGTAACACACAACGTTTCACGCCTTTTTTCAAGGGGAGGCAAATCAATGTGCTTCTATTCAATCCATTATTACGCACTGGAAGAGGGAGGACAGGATCCCATTGCAAACAAAGCGAAGCAAACAGCAGTAAATCCCGGTGAACCGACATTAACAGATCAACATGGCATCTAAAACTAGCGAGACAAACTACCGACAAGTGTTCAAGAGTTGGTCTAACTAAAGATGTATATAAGCACGTTTTTATAAACCCTAGAAGGGACCTATCTTTATTAACTGCAACGTCCACATGAATATCAAATCTGAGTGTTGAGTTGAAAATAATTATTTGTAATTGCAGAGGTTTTGCAGGATGTGCTTGCCAATACGATAATAAGAAGGCAACGTATTACATCACGCAAAAGACATCTTCTTGCATTTTTTTGAATTCAGCACACTACCATTGATTCAACCTCCTTTACACAGTTTCACAAAATCAGACAGAAGAAGTTTACTACTACGTATTAAGCCACAGAGCAAGGTTAACGTAGTCTGCAGACATTAAAATACGATTTCAACTAATTCAAGAAGGTCATATAATATAAATAAAACCAGGAAATGATAACTGCCCTGAAGAACACTAAAAGTGACGAAAATTACTCTAGATTAGAAAGAAATACAACAATACCTGTGAGAGACAGTCGCTAAACCAAGCAATCATACTGTTCGAAAAACCAAGGCGATGTAACTTATACATTGACTACCTATGATCCATTTTGTCGAAAGCCTTAGAAAAGCCCGTGAAGATAACATGAATAGAAGTTGACGTACTTTTAAATATCTGTGCCCACAGTGCGATATAATTGACCCTAAAACAGGAGTAAGCCTTTTTGTTACCAGTGATTCAAATAGATGGAAAGTCACCTTTTTTCAAACCAATATTAAAAATAAGTGTAAGGAGAGAACATAGTAAATCACCACCATGTTGGAGAATAACGAACGGAACACTAGCGGGACCAAGGAAGTTGAAAGATTTCAAAGCTGACAATGCTATAAAGCGGGAATTTACAAACGTACTGCGTAATTTGGAGTTTAAACCGTAGATATTTTGATACAGTATTTTCAGCAAATACAAGCTAGTTTTTTACTTTATGTACCTTAAATTAAGTAACTGTCCTTCGTCACTGTCAAAATAAACTTGAATAAGCCAACGCGTGCTTTTTCTCCTAGACGTATAAAAAAACCCTGCGTAAGTAGGGTAGTATCGTAAATAAATTGGGAATCAAACAATAATTGATTTGAATAAATTAAAAGATAATTTAAGATTCAAAGAATATTGGCCAATCGTACATATTCATAAAAATAAGGTTCGCCATCTTTGCTTTTTTTCAATTTTGTTCAAAGAATTGATCAAATACATTGAGCAATTCTTCATTATTGCTTCTTTCGTTAATCTTAAATCATCATAATGAGCAAAGCCAATGAAAACTTAGTTTGGGGCCAGCAAGATAAAGACGCCAGTGTGACGACACACAAAAACAAAGCCGCAGCAATGGGAAAAGAAATAACCGATTGAAACTGATTTCTCGAATGCGACAAACCTAGAATCGAAATATTAACGAGCTAAATAAAAGATTCCTTGCAGCGCAGCAAACGTTTTCATTTCATTTTGTTGTGTCGTGACTTTAACGATAAACTCAGTTCACAATTAGGCATTGTAGAAAACGTCAACGATCATAAACTGCTAAACTGAAACTGAAAAAAATGAGCTTCTTGTTTCACAAATTATCACAAACCAAAATTGTTGGAATTAACAACAGAAAATTGTGTGGGCCATGCGGAGATTGTTCAAACTCTTTTACCATGTTCCCAACCGAATTGAGCAATATGGAAAAACTTCAGTATTTCTGTGCTAATTTAATTGTTAGAAAAACGATTTGTTAGAAAACCGATTTGATAATAAGCTTCTTATTCATTCTTCTTATTCCTATTCATAAATTTGGTGGTCTCGGACTGTGTAAGTCCTACATCAAAGACATGATCATTAACTACAAACGTCAATTCTATTGAGTCTGAACAAGGCAATGTGGATATGCTCATTAAATCTTTCTGGGAAGTTGAAAATAACTTAAATGGACGTCATCATGCCAACTTTTGTAGATATAATTTTTGAGCAACATTTTCAAGAAACAACAATTTGTCTTGGTTCAGGAGCGTAATCTGTAAGCCTACCAAAAGTAAAAGACAGTGATGTGCCACAAATTCTTAAGAGAGTGCTCTGGAGCGTTTTAAAGACATATTTCACTCCGCTCTTACAATCCAAACAAAGCTATTAAATACGGTTTTACATTTTCGACGTGTAAAGGTAACTATCCCAGCAGCCTTTTTTAGCAAATTCGTACTATGCAACAAGTTTCGATTGCTGAAGAACAGGCCTTTACTTCAACTTCTGACATTGTAAGACGGGATTTTTTATTGATGATTTAATGTCTGTTCCATTAATCGACACGACGTCTTTATTACCAAAAGATGGCTTCAGAATTCGGAAATAGTACTTAAGTTATGAGGTCGATTTTCATGATCGCTATCAGATTGCGAACAGTTATTCAAATTTCGTCACAGAACTGACCAAGACTTCGGGCCTCCCTTGAGATCAGGAAATCGATGATTTCATTTTTTCATTTTCACCTACGGTAAACGCAACAGCAAAGCACGCCGCTTTGTCTAGTATAGCTCGTTTCCACGATCTCCTCGGTCTAATAAATCCAATAATTGCAAAGGCTAAAATATTTGCACAGATTTTGTGGACAAACAATCTGTATTGGAATGAAAGCTTGCCCAAACCTTTGTTTTCGGCAAGGATAGATTTCATTTCAAAATTTTTAATCGTACACTAATTTATATTTCCCCGTTTCATATCCATGTTAAATGTAACAATATAAAGTCATGCATTTTGTGATGCTAGTTTGGCAGCATACGGTGCATATATCTACGCGCGCTCCGAGCTAGATAATGTTATTAAAACCTGCCTATTATATTCTAAGTCGAGAGTAACACCTTTGAAAGCTCTCACAGCACCCATTATAGAGTTATTAGCAGCTTTACTATTAACAGCTTCACTCTTAGCAGCTTTACTATCAACAGCTTCACTATTAGCAGCTTTCTATTAGCAGCTTTACATCACACAGCTTTACATTACAACAACATCATCGGCTCGTTGCCCAATCAACATAAAAGCATGCGAGTTCAATGGTCATCTTATCATGATTGCGTGAGCAATCAGCGGACTTGAAAACATTTGTAGCCAATAGGGTAAATCGCATCCAATTGCTGGCATTACGTTTCAACTAGTTTAAATTCTACATTCAAAGCTTTGAAAGAACGGTCCAGGCTTTTCAAGAAACGATTTTTCTAATTGGCAACAAAAATTTAAATTTTCTGAGTTTCCGTGAAGAGAGCGTAACGTCTTATTAGCCACCCCACTATATTAGTGATAGTAGAACCGTAACCTGTTTGAGAAAATATAGCGTATTTTTAGGCATCTTTATAAATTCGTAACTTTAAAATTTTCAACAAATCACGAAACTAAATCTGGTCCCCTTACGCTATTTGATCTAAAAAGGGGTACGAATCGGTTGTTTCATAGAATACAGAACATAGTTTTTGAAACTGAATATAGAACAAACGTAACATTGCATCTGCAAATATATATCATTCATTAGCAATATTTATTGAATTAGCAAATCTGATTTATGCTGCTGCGAGACTTAATAATTCAATTTTCGATTTTGATCTTTGACATCCCATCATAACGTCGAAACTTCGTTCGCTATTTATACAAACATCAGAAATATAAAACATGCAGTAACGAAACTAACAATACTGCCTGTTCATTATGATCCTGGCTGAAAGCCAAAACTTTTAAATAGAGGGCGGATGTTCGTGGCGCATTTACAAATGCAAACTACCAGTTACATTTAGCTTACTTGTTTTTCGATGCATGCGCTGATCTTAATTTATATTTTAACCCCAGCAAGACAAACACTATCTATTTTGCCAAATGTTCTAAACGTGAAATCAGACTTCTTATCAAAGGTACCCAAGTTAATCAGGTAAAATCTCTTCGATTTCTTGGGAGAATTTTAAATGACAGCTTAACCCTTCGTGGGCATTATGAAAGGGCGTTCAAAGATTGTCAGTCTGGATGCAACATCATCAAACTCATGACAAACAATCAGGCAGGCTTGCCTCCCAAAAATGCTTTGACCGTTTACAAATCTCTAGTCAGGTCCAAAATTGAATTTGGACATTCCATACGTTGCAATTTCCCAAAATATATTGAAAAACGTATACAAGCATTTGAAAACCGAATGTTGAAGCGTTGTACTGGACTGACCCCCTCAACTCCTCAACATATTCTCAATGTCATATCTGGTGAATTGCCGGTTTCCGAAAGAGCCCTTTTTTGCACTGCCAAGGAGTTAATTAAAGTCAAGATGATAAATCCTTCCTTTTTTCAGGGAATTATATTTCTCAGTGATTCTGTCACTTGCAGCTATACTTTTTGCTATCAAAAACTTCGTCATATTTTTGATAAGTTAGATTCAATTCCCCCCTTGAATTTCATTACCAGCAAATGCAGTGTTCATGAACATTCTTGAACCGATCTCTACCTCAAAACAAAATGTCAACTTCTCTTGTATAAGGTTGTTATGCCAAGAAAAGCTCCTTTTTTATTACAACAACGGATATGATATATATGCCACTGACGGTTCCGTCGGACATGATTTATCTGGCTTCTCGGTCGTGAAACATCTATCTGAAACAATAATTCGAGTCAAAGTGGAAGAGGAACTTTCCTCTACTTTTATTGAGTTGCTCGCCATTCGACATGCTATCATGGTTGCTATTTCCGATGGTATCAGACGTTTTGTTATTTTTTCCGACAGCAGGTCAGCTCTACTTCTAATAAATAAAAGAGATGCAGAAAATCAATATGTGTTTGACGTTCACAAGACGTTGCACGAATCTCAAGTGGATGACTGTCACCTCGTTTGGGTACCTGGCCATTGCGGCTTTTTTTTAAATGTAAAAGCCGACTTTCATGCAGGGAGAGCTCATGTTGATGGGACAATTTTGTCCATCAAATATACTCCCAATGAAGCAATTCGGGCAATTCGCAACCACATCCTTCAACAGCTAAACGACGAATTTAAAGTAATCGCGCGCGTTAAATCCAATCGTCTTTTCTGTAAATTAAATCCCACATTTCAATTCAAACCCTTCTCTGTATCTTCTTTTAATTCCTGGGAAGTCCAAATTCTTTATAGACTCATGAGTGGTCACACTTATGACAAAGTTTATTTAAAAATGATTCGCGCTATACCATGTGATGTTTGTGAAGTTTGCAATGTTGTTGAGTCTGCTGAGCATCTAATCTTCAGATGTCACAGGCTTGATGGCATTAGAGATTCCTTTAGCTTCTTCAAGTTATATGGCTGTCTCCTCGATCTCTTTGCAGCAAAAAATGTACGTCATCTCGGGGAACTAACTTGCTTTATTAGAAAAGCTAATTTATCCTTTTAGAATTTTTTTTTATTTTTTTTTTGCCTCCTCTTTCCTTTTTTTTTTTTTTCTTTCGTTTTTGCGTTTAATAATCTTCTATTACCATAGCATTGCTTTTCGTTTTCAGCCAAAGTTTGCAACACTGTTTAACTTTCAAGAACTCAACAAGCACAATTACACACACACACACACACACACAATCACATTTAACATGCTCACTCCAGTTATCACGGCCGCTCTTATTTTTTTGTTACGTTTTATACATAATCGTGACTAAAAATTACAACAGTTTATTATTTGGACATATAAGTCACAAATCTATTGGCTTAGTCCATCTCTGTTCAACATACCAAAAAAAAAAAAAAATATTGGCTTTCATCACACTTGTAAATAAAATCAATCAAATATTGCCTCAATCGTCAAATTCGCCTTCTATTCTCCTTTTCAATATTCTAAATGTAATTCTTAATTTGTGTGTTTATTAATTACAAAAAATAATTGCGTAAACAGCTTACACGATTCAAAACGGTACTATTCAACAAATCAGCGTATTTCACGTGATCATGATCATTACACGTAAGACAACCAGCTCTTCGGCGACTTGCTTGTCAGTGATCATTGTCAAGAGTCCAGAAGGAATGCTAGTTCCCATTGCTGCAAATCTTACTATTATTTTGATGAGTGTGAATTTCTATTCGGAAAATTAGTTCCTAATCTTATTGTGTCATACATTGATCGTGTATATTTATGTTCATTTCTTTACTCTTACTTCTCAAACCTTCTCTTCTAGATCCAATTATTTGCGGCTGTAGGAGATGCGAAGGAAGTATTTCGGCTGAGTGTCGTGATAATAGTAGTAGTCAAATTTAATGATTGATTATGTACCTTTCTGACTTTCGTATGATTACGAGCAGTTTGTCCCATATTTTTTGAATAAATTTGATCCATTGTTTTAGGAACGACGCAAGTTGCTCAAATGCCGAAAGAATCGAATTATCAAATATAAATTCCAATAATAATAATACCCCGCAGTGGCTCATGAAAGGCGTATTATTAACATCACCGTAAAATTATTAAATCGACAACACTTTTGTAACCACCATTTGTATAAAATCTAAAAATTTTTTTGAAATGCTTTTATTTCAGTTAGATGTTTAATCAAGTGAGCGTCTTTAATTTACGGAAGTATAAAAATTTTTTGGGTAAAGAATTTGCAAATGAAAAAATAAAAAGATATTGTGACGTGTGGTTAGTGTAAAGCTGGGCTTTTTTTTCTTTGTAGCCTAGCTACAAATCTGGGCCAGCTAGCTAGCTCACATTCGTGTTTCCTTTTTTTCTTTTTTTATATACATATATATTTTATATCAAAAAAAATTTTAAGTCAAAAATGACCTGTCCGCGAGTCTCTTCGTCCGTTAGTCAGTATTCATGGTCATTTTCCTATACTCGCAGGCACACACCAGTCTTCAAGGAAACTGTAGGGTGCTTAGTTTTTTTGTAACATTATAATACCCTACCTTAACGTTATTTTCTTGCAACTTCTTCCGTTGGGAGTGCCCACAATTCACAATAAGCACATTACAGCGACGACAATGATGACAACAAAACGATAGCGACACATCGAAAATGGTGGGATAATAGGAGTATATGAAGACGACCACCACCAATTGAGGTTATAAAGAACACAGAAGATTTTGATTGGGCCCCCAAGTATACACACATGTTCTCCATTGGTTTGAAAGAATTCTTCTTCATATTGTTTTGATTTCGATTTATTGGACTTCTTACAAAATTTTCTTCCAATTTCCAAATGCATAAAACTCCGTAATTTCTTTTCATATTTATTTTCCTTATTTATTAACTTTTCGATGTTAGATGTCTGCCCTTTCTTTTTCACTTTTGCTTATCGTTCTATAGTAAAGGCAATCATAAAAAAACGGGTACATAAATTTTAGGTACCTAAATACAAAGAAATCGCTTTTACAATTATATATATTTATATGTGCAATGTTTAACGCAATTAAGTTCACATATAGGACACAACAACAACGTGCAAAATGTATTTTCTTCAAAATGAATTTATCGTTTCAATTACTTTTAAATTATTTATTTATTTTATTTATATATGTTTTTAGATAATAATAGCGTATAAATTTTAAGTAATTTTATTTATTTATATTGCTCAGCCGTACATCCGCAATATTCAAGAATAGAATATTATGACCACCTGCTTATCGCCCCTCCCTTTTTAGATCCACCTTTTACTTTTTTTAAAACCAGAACAAACACTCACCGAAAACTATCCTCTGTGCAAACGGACGTGGGACTTTGTTCTCTTTTCATAATTCTCTCTCTCTACATAACGCTACTATGCGAGCTGGGAATTATGGAAAGAAACTGTACTTAACGCGGCTTCGTTATTATGGATACTACTCTTTTGAGATAGAGCATGGACAAAGCCAAACGACGTACACAATCTTTTAGAAATTTTCATAAACTTCCTTTTTACAAATGTTACTGTACCGAAATAAGTTCATTCTATATATGCAACGATTTTAATAAAGAATATCGCTTTTCATAATTAAATGCTATTTTAGATAAAATAAAAAAATGAAATCTTATTATAAATTTTTAAAGTTTTATTAGTCGGAGTTATAATCTTAGTATTAGCCTCGTTGTTGTTTTATGAGCTTTATGTGTATTCTTTCTTAGAAGACTTTTTCTGCTTCTCATTGAGCAGTTTATTTGACAGTCTCCTCCAATATAAATTATATATAATTTAAAACAGCATTAAATATTCCCTACTTTTATTAACCAGAGAGAATAAGGACATCAAGTTAACTACTAATATCAGATTCAGCCCTAGGTATTATCTAGAGCAGAAGAAAACCCAGTATATTTTAGAGTACAATATCAAATAAAAAATTAAAAAACTGATATATTTATTTTGAAAAAATGAACAAAATTATTTTCATATTCGCTCTTTCGTTACCAATTTATAATAAACATATTTCAAAAGCAAAAGCAACCTATTTGCACAATTACAATATGGTGTAGATGCGCGGTTGTAATATGCTACTGTAACATTCAAACCATGGCTAGCATAAGGAAATGATTGTGATTATTCTAATTCTCATGTATATGTTGAGCAAATACAGGCAAACATATGGATTAACTTTAACATAGCAAAACACGTAATAAACTTATGTTCGCCTTCTGCGAAGCTTTACCCACATTTATAAATTTGCAGATACATTTGCAAAAAGCTTTGTTAAAAGGGTGCATGTTAATTAGCCGATTCGACTCATTTTGACTTCTTAAATGGGCTCGCAAAATAAGTTTTTAATCACTGTTTCCTAGAAATCGTAGACTCTTTTTTAATTCAATCTATTTATTATAGATCTTTGATCAACATCAACAGGTTACATTTTTCTGTTTATTGTGGATGATTTAAACGGGTGAACATTCATTTCCAAACTTACCCTCAATCAACTATGCATTAATTATTAATTTTTTTTTACGTGAAACGTGATATTAACTGAAGACGAGATCATGAGTTCTAAATCTTTGACCGACTTCATGTAGGACGGATAAACAAAATAATTAGAGGAACACGAGGCATTAAAAACCAAAAATAATGCACATAAAAAATACTTATTGTATTATGTTCGTTATTGAGCTAAAGTTCGATGTGGTTCTTACTCCGAACTTTCTGAAGGCTATATTTAAGCACGTAGTTATGGCAAAGTACAATTCCGTCTAAAACTCTAAGCCAATCTAGGAAACATACAACACTGTGAGCAAGAAATATAAGGTCAATTTTTCGTTAACGCATTGCGGAGAGTATAAAACCATGAAATAAATTTTTTTTCATGCGTAGGACGTGTTATCTTTGACACTTGTCTGGAATTTCATGGCAATTTTATTGATTGTCGTGGTTAAAGAAAGTTTATAAGAACACTTAAAAAAGTGAGTTTCTCTGTTTTTACTAAGTCTATGGAAAACTTCTTTCCGACTACAACTACATCATGAAAGACACTTTTGACATGTTGACACTTTTTTGACTACAGCGTCAGGTCACAATTTTACCGCTCAATACTGCTAATAACAAATATTATATGAGTATTATAAAGGCGATAAAGTTAGTTAGGAGGGATAACTACAAGTTTTTCATTTTATATATAAATTCATCTTATTTTTCACAGTATGTTTTATATTATCTCTAAGACCTATTTCCAAATGTCAAAGGTGCAACCACAAAGTTAGCACAACTAATTTTGTGATCCATATTGTACAATAAAAATAAATATTAAAACCACACATAAAAAACTTTAGCAAACCAATCATAAATCAAAAAGTATTATAAAAATAGTAGAAATTGAACTAAAAGTAGTTAAATAAGTTAGATAGATAAAAGAGGAACTAAAGCTATTAAAAGCTATTTAAAGCTAAAAAAAATAAATTTAATTTAAAGAAAAATTAATTTGCTTTTATTTTTCATTCAGCCAAAAATTTGCTTACATA
The DNA here is from genome assembly GCF_014805625.2 of Glossina fuscipes. NCBI lineage: Eukaryota > Metazoa > Arthropoda > Insecta > Diptera > Glossinidae > Glossina > Glossina fuscipes. The sequence continues at coordinate 246,139 of NW_024003747.1, forward strand.
AGTTTTAAATACAAAAGAAAAAACATCAAAAAAACCTATACTTAGCCGATTATAGCAAATAAGAACTAATTTAAAGAATCCATATAATTTTAGCAAAAAATATATCTAAAATAACAACAATAAATATTTACTTTTTGGTTTTTAAATAAACATTATTCGACTTTTTCTCATTTTCTGTGCTTTTAACCACTTATTAGTTTGTTTTTACGTATACTTGTATACCTAGGTATACAAGTGTTTCTTTATAATTGCTAGCATTAGTATCACTTAGGAAAGTTTATTTTTATTTTGTTTTTACATTGTATTCTACTTTCTTTTTTAACATATTCATTCTAGCATTCTCCTCCTCTTTCTCTTTAATTTTGTTTGTTTTTGTTTTACTTACAAAAAAGTTGCTTTATAATTTAGGCTAAATTGAGGCTATTAAAAAATATTAACATTACATTAGTAATATTTGTTTGTAATAGCACTACGTAAAAAAAATGGTAAACACGTTGTATTTAAAAGAGAAAGAGTAGAAAAACGTGTTGAAAGAGAATTAACACAAAGTAAAAAAGGGCACGCATCGCTGCTAGTTTGAGTTAGATGCAAACGACGTATTTGTAAGTAGGGGTATGTATTATGGTAAACACATCATGTCATATTAACACCCAAACCTCTACTGGCATATTCATACACCACATAACTAATGGAAACTGCTGGCAGCACTTTAATGAAATTCGGAGTAATGCCACGATATAGTCCACAAATGCCTTCGGTACGTAAAATTTTACGAAACACCCCCATCATATTGTCATCGTTGCCAGCACCGGCTTGTTTCATAGGAATGGCACCCAAGGGCGAGGTAGTATACGTGTATTTGGACACAACTAAAATAAAAAAAAAAGTTATTACATTAGATGTGAGAGCGGTAATTGCACAAAAATAACACCGCACAGTTTCAAAACATTTGTTGGCTTAACTTTTTATAGAGCCGAAATATACGAAAAGATAAACGTTTTCACTTTCCATAATAAATACAAATAACAAGCACACAACAATTGAAACACAGGTCACGAAATTTTTTCTTGCTTTCCTTCATGAGTAGGTCAAAACTAAAGCCGGCGTGCGTACACGCGCATTCCATTGAACAAATTATATATATATGTATTATTTATATTTTTTCTGTTTTTTCTGAAACAGAAAAAATTATGTCATGTTCACATTTGGAATAATCTCGGATACAATTCAATTTACTATTATTATTTTATTATTTTATCATTTTTATCTTAATCTGGTTAAGATTGCAAATTATAGTTTATTTTTACCATTTGCCTTCATTTGAAAATTACAGTATGACTACACCTGCGGGAACATCAAACCTAGTAATGATTTTAGTCTGGCTAAATATTTGTGCGATCTATGATAAACATTGGCGATGCGTGGTTGTCCCCAATTAAGAGTTTGTCCCTACATGGCCTCAAGTTCTTCTCTTTTACTTACTTGAAGAAATAACAGAAACCTGAAGCGCCTTCGGCTGTGTCATTACTTGTGCGCTTCATGCTTTGCAAACCAAAGGTAATGGGTGCAAAGAAATACTATGTAATAGTATCTATACGATGTTTATACTACGATTTTAACTTACCTTGAGCTTGCAAACGTGTCCTCACTAAAGCCAGTGGATATGAACACACTTGACCTAGTGTACTGGACGCACTGCCACAGGCCAATAGCACCAGAAAACTGGGCTGCTCATCATTGTGACAACTAAGATATTTCTTTTTTAGTGTTTCATAAACGGCCAAATCTATGCCCGCATAAGGTATAATGCCCAAAATATTAGGAATGTAACCGCGATAAAAACTGCGTAAGCCCTCGAGGATGTATATCTTTTTTGCCGCATCAACAATACCCTTATACTGACCCGTTCTACGCAATGCCAAACGAGTTTTTAATACTTCCATAGGATAGATGACAGTTTGCGAAATGCCACCGGCAGCGGCGCCAGCCATAAAACGTTCGCCGATACTCATCTGCCGTTTTTCCTCGCCTCGTATCAGTCGTTTGATTTTTTCGTAGGCCGCGAATTTAATGGCCGATTCGGGGGCAATCTTTAATACATTAATGCCATTGCCGCGCCACATACTCCGTAAACCGCCCTCCTGGAGCATATATCTTAAACTATCTGAGATTGCTGTCTTTTGTGTTTGAACCTGAAAATTCAAAATTTAGATCAATGTTTAGTTTTTAAATCTGATTGAAAATTCACTTTATATACCTGCAAAAACACTTTAATCCTATCTAATGGCGCAGTGCATGTACGCGAGACGGCACCGGCAATGCCGCCAGCGGCTAAATGACGCCACCACATGCCGCTTTGCAATTCTATTTGTGTAAAATCATCAGGTACGTTCATATCCTCGCCAATGTCGAGGTACTGTAACAAACATTAGAAAAAATAAAAACAAAGGAAAAACGTAAATAAAATAAAAAAATAATAAAAAGAATTGATGGTACAAAAGCAAATCGATATAAGAAATAAATAATTTATTAATGGCAAAAAAAAACCAAATTATTATAACAAATAATCGTAGAATATGAATATATAACGATAAGAAACATATACCAATAAATCAAAAACAGAGAATAATAAATAAGAAATACATTAAAATTTAAAAATGTACGAACGGGTTCAATTTTTGTTAGGGGCAATGGTTATAAATAAAATTTGTCTAATTATTATACAACAGAAAGCAATTTTTAAAAATTCCAAAGCATACATACAAGCTCTTCATTTTGTAGTATTTGCAGCATTCTTATTAATTAATATATTTTAATTTAATTTTAGTTGTGCTTTCCAGTTAAACGCTTTGTTTATTTATTTTGTTTTTTTCGGCTTTCTTCAATTAAACGTCAAAGTCTTCGTGTATGCGTCCTATGTTAAATTTTTTTTCTTTTGCCATCACTTTCTAAAGCAAATTCACGCAATTGGCAACACACTCTATGCTTAGCTAATCTAGTAAAAAAAAATTGAAATATGTTTCTTTTTGTTCTTTTCTGCCTTCCCTTAAAAACAGAATGTATTTTTGAAAAGCGAACATGTACACGCTGCATACAACAGACAACAACACAATTTAAATTTAAACGTAACTATGCCCCAGGAAAGCTGATTCACATTTGAAAAATCACGGGCACCAAATCGGTAACGAAAAGAAAGCAAAAACTATATATATACATTTTCTTTGAAATCACTGTCAGCTCATAGGCATATAGCAAATGAAAATAAAACGATTCCGTCAGAGAAATTCTGACCATGCACCACTTCGCCTAAATACACACAGAAAAGCTCTTGATTACCTTATGAATCTGAGTGGATTTAGCCTCTCGCCTAATTCTTTTGTGGCTTCTTGAGATGATAGAATCATATTAAGGCGGATCTTGCATAAGCCCGTAATCATAGCAACGTTTAGCTACGGACATAGCGTTAGGTCTTCCGGACTATTCTTCTACTAAATTTTCTTATGCCTCTAAAAATATTTTTACCTAAGAATTTTAAGTTCTTGACAACAATAGTTACAAGATTTAAGTTTTCCATTTTTACCTGTTGTAAGCGTTCGTGGGTGGATGGTAATCCTTTTTTGAAACTTGATTAATGACCCTCGCCTAAGGAGGAATTTGTCAAATTTGGGCTTCTTACCCAAACTTTCAAAACTGTGGAAATTCGATTAGAAATAATTGGCATTCGGGAAGCACGCCATGTAAAAACCAATTTGAAATCTTACACTACGAAAAATTGAATGCACCTATGTGCTATCATTGCCTTTTTAAGAGTAAAAGCAAACGAAGATATTGTGTTTGCGAATCGAATTCCTTTTGTTTTTACGTTGGATCCAAATCGAAACCATGATAGACAACATACTCAATTGAGTTCGTGGAATAATAATTAACTTATCGTACATGCGCGAGTATTTTTACATAATGCTACTACTACTACTCACAGCTGCAACGCCGCACGAGATACAGATTTATGTGAAAAGACGATATCGTAACATCGTAGCGGTTTAAACGTTTTTAGAAAAGAAGCAAGAGGCGGGAATGATATATCGAGAGCTTGCTTAAAGATCTTCTAATGTAACAAGTTGGCATGCATGTATGAGAATATCAACATTATTAAATCAAAAAATGATATTCAGTTGTTACCAAATTTTTTTTTAATCCAAAAAAAGATTAAAAAAATGAACGGAATTTCGATACTCTATTATTGGATCGGAGCGGCAGGTTACTACCGTTTTTGTAGAAAACACACATATTCTTATATGTGCTAAAGTGAAGAAATTGAAAATAAATTGGAATTACAATTTTAACTGTGGGCGTATTATAAACCGATAGAAACCATTTTTCGACCGAACGTGATGGTTAGAACTTTTTGGAAATATATTCACGGAATCAAAACTTACAGGCAAACGTGTAAAAAAGTTGAGTGCTTTTCCAAGGCAGTTTTAGCTTTTCCTACATTGTCCGTGTGCACATACAGAGATCATGCCCATGTTATTTTTAATCGATAAGGCTTCCTATCTTCATTTTGACAATTGTGGAAATTCGAGAAAAGGGGACTAAAATGATCCTTTTTCATAGAAACGGGTATATGCAACACGTTGATACTTCTCGTATTCATATGTCTACGTTCACATGGTTGTGTATGAAATTGAAATGAGGCATAGCACACTGACGAACTTTAGTGCAAGCTTTAAAACATTTAAACATGGATTGGATGGATTAAAACATTTGAAAATGGATTGTCTTTTCAGCGAATATTAGCTTATTATTCCAACAAACTACTGTTGCAACTCAACGTAGCAACAAAGGTTGAGGATAAGTACAGCTAAAAAACTGAAAAGTTTGAAAACAAACAACCGAAAGTAATATTAAAAAAAGATCATAAAAAGAAGATTTTTAGAAATCTTACACAGATTAAGTAATTATTAAATTTGGGTGCGAGCTCCCAAGAATATAGTGTTTGCTGTGTTTGTATTTATACATCAAGTTAGATTGATGGAAAATAGATGCGTTGAGTGCTGAACATACCTCAACTCATTCCACATCAAAAGTATTTTTTTTTCCGAATCCGTATTTCGTGGAATCAACTAAATATAGCAAAATTTCAAAAACTCGGCGAAGCCATCATTGGCGAGAGTGTAAACGCGAATTGTTGCCACAATATGTGCAAAGGCATCAAAAAATGATTTTTGAACAAAACGACGCTTGGTCATATACTGCTTAACTGATCTAGTAAACGTATCAGTTTTTTAACCGAAAGGAGTTACCTTGCCTCTCTTATTAGCATTCATGCCCGTTGACGCCGAACAATTCGCTTTATTAACTTTTTAGTTCTTTAATAGACATCAGTACGGTTTCCTGGATTGCCGACTTATGAATCATCCTTCTACTGAGGAATGCATCTGATATTCAAAACGGAGCAAACGTTGATTCCTAGCGAAGAGTATTTTAAAAGGCACTTATTGTTATAAGAAAATAAGCCGAAAATTTATCATACATCTAAATATTAAAAAAACGCAATAAGTTTATACAAATTTTGCATTCACTTTTCTCAAACGACTATATGCAAACTTTTTGAAACAACTATTAATTGAGTACGACATATTTAATGCCGTTTATTTTACTCATTTCTTCATTGAGATCAATTAAACAAGCACAATTTTTTCATTTTTACAATTCTTTCAGCTAGCTAGCTTTTAAAAAGTGATAATGAGATAATTTTTGATTAAGATACATGATTAGAAATGCTTATATTTCTCCTGTTGGTAATCACTTTTATTAAAAAGAGGAAAAGTATAACAAAAGAACAACCAGAACTGACAAGTCTCACAAAATGCATAAGGACAAATATTATATAAAACAATAAAGACAAATTTGATTGAACAAAATTTTGAATGACTTACAAAGATGGATTTTCTAAACACACTTTTCGCCATTATGTACATACTTCACTCTCTTCGATTAATCTGCATCTGACATTTTTATATTAAAAGCAAATCAGTACATGGTATTCTACGATGTTGCCAACCGAATTATTATACATAATCGTTCATGTTGTTCTATATAAAACAACATGTAGAACGATTAAAACTGTGTAATAAAAACTCACACAACTTTCAAGAAATATTGTGTTGTTGTTCGGTTTGCTATAGATAATACTACCTAAATTCACGTTTCGATAATGCAAATTTTGTTTATAATTTTGTTAAAGAATTAATACAAAAAACTCGCTATCTCGCTATCAGCTGTTTTTGAAAGTCTTTCAAAAAAACCTAATTAACAATCTGTAACTTGACTCATTACGTTGAATTCACAAATGAACCTTGAAATGGTATTTTATGTATCCCCAAAGAAAATTAGACGGTGAGAAAGCCGATAGAACCCTTGACAACCTTCAAAAGAAGTGCTGGTAACCTGTTAAAAGGGACAAAAGATGATGCGTTTCGATAATTTGAAATGAAAAGTAGATGAACCATTAACATCGATCCCAAAAATCATAGAGAAAAACTTATAGTTTGTGTTTGGAAGACTGACTTGAGTTGAGTTTGTCGACTGAAACCACCCATGTCAATGTTAGAAGGCACAAATGCCCTCAATACGATGATAGAATGACTGCACCTCTTTGCGTTTAATAGACATTGTCCCTTCTGATTACCAAAAGCATGAAGCAATGGGTGATGGCTTGTAGAGCTTTTATGACAACCCTTTAATCTAAGTTCTTTCGCGGATACTTTCCAAGGCAATAACGAATTCATATAGTAATGAAAAAAATGATAAAGAAAAGTAGTCGGCAACAATGTACAATATCTTCATGTACGATATCTACATGGCCGCTGGACATGGGTTAAATCCATGGCAATCGCCTAAATCGTCCACGATCTGTTGGACTCAATTTACGCAAATTTTAAAAAATTCAAGTTGGCCAAAAAAGTGCATTCCTGTGGTCCTATAAAAATCTCAAAATAATTTGGTGTGTGGTTTTACACTTGATGTGGGGATCGCAAGTAAAATATTTTTTCGTTAGAGGCGGATGCACCATAAAAATTCTCGGGCAGGAAGAACATGGTTAAATTCACTATTTCATGTCAATCGTGACCGCATATGTATTATCTTTTTAAAAATAGATTGTGACAATCTTCGTTAGGGCCTACAAAAGCTCCTCATAAAAATTCAACTGGAACGTCGCAACTGTTAACTTGATTACTTTTGCTTTATACATACATAGGCTGCAATTTTGTGGAAAAATTAACAGTCTATATATTTTCTTTATTAGAACTGACAGCGAATTTAGCGAATAGGTTTGATTTATCAATAATTGCAGAATCTTAGCTTCTCCACTTCGTTTCTCAGTTTTATTGCTCTAATTGTTAATGACTTTCACATAGAGTTACTGTTTTCACTTTAAACGTCCTCCGCCAAGAATTTGTTTGTATTTTCATGGGCAATATAATATTTTAATGAATTGACGAATGCCGGTTATTAATGGATTAATTATCAATCAATCGTTGATTAAACCTATATTTATAAAGCATATAAAAAGTTTATCAAAATTAATGGGTCTGTAAATGAAACAATGCCAAGAAAGTAACCATTAGTCGAATCATGTGCACACTATGCCTGATTATTAGCAAATGGGATGTAAAAAAGTCATTTCACTTTGTGGCGCCCTTAAGACAAACGAATGAACCGCCAAGAAAACGACGCGCATATTGATTTTCATATTGTAAAAGGTAAAATCAATTCATTGTCAATACTAAGCAACAGATTGTGCAGTAACTAAACTGCAAAAGCCGAATCTTTTACGGAAAGTCACGAGGCAAAGGCAACCAGATAATCATGTGTACTCATATATATTTTATAAATAACTTAAAAAACAATTCGAAAAGAGAACCTTTTTTTTGTTCAAATTAAATTAAATAAAACGAAAAATACATCAATAATTAAGATAAAAGAAAAATAAAAAAAAAAAATTGAAAATTAACAAAAAATCCAGCACCCTCGTTAAAGTTAAAATGGAAAGAATATTTCAATGTGAAGGCGACATAGTTCTTATCTGTTACAGAAAGCAGTTCAAATATAGCAAGTAAAAACCAAAGATAACAAAGGATATGTAAACACTGTTTCAAAACATTAATATTTTTTCATAAGGCGCAAATATATTTCCAAAGCTTTAAATAATTACATACCCGATTCATCATATCACCAAATATAACCACGAAATCTTCCAATACATCACCCGCCACCGCCATTTGATGCAAATGATAACATTCGCTTTGCAATACATTAAATTCATTTCCAGTGCGCAACATATTCAGATAGTATGCTTTAAGCAATAAAGCAAAGAGGATCGCAATAACTTTCCCTAAATTTAAATTTCAATCGATAGTTGACCAACTATGAAATGCAGTTCCGGTCACACTATTTTTCTACAATTTTAAGTCGAATACAATTTTACTAATAATTTATTGATTTAATGATATGAATGATATTTGCACAACGTAATACCCGTCGTTTGATTTGTTCAATATAATGCAAAAACTTTTATTTATTTGTTTCCGTTGTTATTATTGGTTGGTGTGAAAGCTTTATGAGGAAATGGGAAAAAACACTAAACAAACTAAAACGATTTTCTCTTTTTATTAAGCTCCGCGAGTTTCTCGAAATGTTTTACACCAGCTGGTGTAAGCGTAGAATACGTTTAAGACCCGAGCCAGCTGCTATCAGACTAGTTTTTGTTTTAGTCGGCACAATTATACTAGCGTATTCTGAGTGTTACGGCCTTTCGTGTTTTCTTCTTTCAGTTCACACAAAAACAATTGAAACTTGTAACAGAATTTGTGTGCACAAGTTTCCAAAGGGCAAGCAATCGTCGTAATCGTTCATTCAGTCGCGACGTTTCATCTCGTCACATATTTAGGAAAAGTTTTTTTTTAATTTAATCGCTATTAGTTAGCTGACGTCTTCTAAATTTGTCATTCCGTTTGCTAGCATTAAAAGTATTTGAAATATATATGAAATATGCCCACATACTAAGTTGTCTGCCGCTCTTTTTCTAACACGCAATTTCACACTTACTAATATTAAGGTAACAAAATGAGAGACGACAGCTATCGCAAAATATTCCAATCGCACTCTAGACTTTAATTCGCTTCGAATCAACAGGCTACCGGGATCAGAACTGGGCAAAGGTAATACGAATTTCAATCAATGAGGTATAAAAAAGATATATTCGCCTTATGGTGAACATCGGATATCCACCATCTCAAGTGGATACAAAAATATATTTTGCAAAGCGTTTTGTCGACCGAAAATATACGCTTATCTAGCTTTTTTAACTTGTTTTTTTTTTCTTTGCAGCCATATTAGTCGTTACGGCGGGAGACGTCGGGCGAATAGTAAACAAGGTTAAATTGTCTTTGAAGAATGTTTGACAAGGTCTCTCCCCACACTCAAAGGCATACTATTTCGTCTTTCCTTTAAATTACTAAATAAATGTTTATAGGAAGCGCTTCAAGAAAAAAAAATTTTTTATCGATGCTGAAACTGAATAAAGTTAGCATTAAACTAAGTCGGGGATTTAAGTCCAGGTTATTAACATGTTTATTGCGTCGTGTACCGCTTTTACTATACGCAAAAATACATTTTTAACTCGACTTTAAATCGACTCTTTTATTTTTGCAAAAAGAATTTTATTATATAAATATCTCGAAATTTGGAAGACTGAAAACATACATTCTCATTGATTATTAAAATTATAACGGTTATCATATCTATATTAAACGTTTAAGTCAGGGAGCAACATTGTTTTAATAAAAACCGGAATTTGAAGAATTTAATATTAAATCATAATTGCCTAATTTGTAAGAAAACTATGTACAACTAATAAGAACCGAACTGATGAGAAAACGAATTGTATTGCTAATATATATTTTATATACAGTAGGTTTGTTTAACTATATTCATTTAATTTACATATTTTTACATGCCACTTTTACCGTCCCTTAAATATTAAATGATAAAATTGAAAATAAGATTCGCATGCGGCACGTTAGACAATCATGACTGAAATCATTTTCCTTCAAATTTTCATAATATTGCTGATACAGAACATTAAAGTTGAAAAAACGGAAGTCTAATCCAGTGGATTTGAGGAATAAGACCCATTTACAGAGATGTTTAAAAGAAATGCAAACGGTCAACATATGCCAATCAATTAACTTTTAAAGCGAATTGCAAGAAATTTCCAGAACACATAAACGTTTGTCAATTTACCTTAAATGGCGACGTTTCATCAAGTTTAAGGTCTTTATATGGAATAGTAGCCAATCCTACAGATAATTTTGTTCCATATGCAACAGCCTACGGATGAACAGACACATAGAATTAATTCAATTTCACATTTTATACATCTTTTTCTTATAAAAAAGCAAAATTTAACGCAAAATGAAAAGTCAAGTAATACAAAAACCTTACGGCAACTTCTTTTCTAAGTTTTTAAATAAGTAAGGTTTCTTAATTGAAAATTTTCTAAAATATACCCTAAAAATATTTTCATAACCTGAAGTAACATACAAATACAAGGGTCGAAAAATCACTTTTATTTTCGTAATTCTTATTACAACTATAACATCATGCTATTTACCATTATTTGTGAAATCCTTCACCTATAATACTTCTATAAAGATTTTAAAATAATTTACAATCGTTTCAAAAATGATGGCGGACAATACAAGACAGCCGTGCTTTTCTCAAATTTATTCTTGAATATATCGGAATTTTCCTATTTTGGACTCTGCGTTAATTGGAAACGTTGAACATGTCGTTTACAAATTTCTTAGCCCAACAATAAGAAGAAATAATGAGTTGAACGTTCTTTCTTAAATTTATAAACTTTTGTAGGGAATTTCTAGTTCAATTAATCCATCTATAAAGCAAATTCCTTTAAGAGGAAAACACTGTAACAGACATCCTAGCTGCTTCATCTGACACGTGAAATAGTAAAGTACGGCAGAACTTTCCCAACAATGTTTCCCGTAAATGTACGAGAAAGGTTTAAAAAATTTCAATTCCTGCGAAAATTTCAAATGAAAAAGTTCAACTTTTGACTAAGAAAAGGCAGTCTTTTCACTAATAAATAATGTTTGATGAACGGACAGAATAATCTTTAGAGTTATGCTGCATGCTGTTTTGAAAAATTGTGTTTCGATAAGAATGCGTTTAAGGTTTGAAATATTTGTATATGCTATACTGTTATGTTTGAAATATAAAATTTTTCGACTGTTATTCTTGACAATTTAAGGGATTATTTAAGCCAGTAAAAAAATTTACTTTCTACAAATTGCAGTGATTTCCCCTTTCAAGTCCTTATTGAAATATTCATTTACGGCTGCTATAACATCCTGACTTGCCGGAAATTGATTGCAACTTCTTTAACTTTAGCAAAAGTGTCTTTCTAAGCCGACGCATTATAATCTTCAAAAATTATTCTTTGTTGTCTAAAGAAACCCGTTTTCCTCTACATTTTTGTGATTTAAAGACAATAATTTTTAGATAGTATGCACAGCGAAATCAACAATTGACAACCTTCCATATGTAAATCGTAAATACAATAACGCCTGGACTAGATGCAATTCTTCGCCGTTGGCAAGTCATTAACGTCTACACGACCAACTTAATTACCCATAGTTAATGAAGGAGCGTTGTCCACTAATACATTTAACTCTGCTCCCATTTAATTGCATTTTAAAGAAACATTCGATCACTTTTAAAATAGTTTTAGCTATAAGACTGCCACAGATTTGCATAGTATCCTTCAGATCTATTTAATATCTGCGCGTTCTTTTAGATTGCGGCTTATTGGTAGTGTCGCTGATTAAAAATTAAATAGCAAAAAAAATTAACGTAAATTAGAAAGCAATAGTTTTAGTTTTGCAATATAAGGAAGCACATAAAGTTGTGCCCTAATTAGTCCGACCACCAAATGGTAAACAAACCGAGGAAACGAGTATCTCCTACCTGCTTGTTAAACTAATACTTGTGAAGAGGTAGACATAACAAGCAACTAAGTAATAATGTCGTGGACTATTTTTTAACTGATCATCAGTCTAATAGATAAGTTATAACTATTGCTCGTAGTACTAGCACGCGGTATCTTAGACCAATAGCTTCATTACGCAACTACAATTTTTACATGAGCTTAATCTCTAAAAGTAAGATATTGTAGTTTCTATCAAATAATATAATATGACGATTTTCAACAATTTGATGTACATGTATTTCTTACAACGTGTGGATTTGATGCGGTATACAATGACAAATAAAAAATTAAAGCAATCAAATAAACAAATAAATGTAATATTTTTAATGTATTGTTTTTGTGTTAAAGTGAGGTTCAATAATTTTTTTAATCGATTATTTCTTTTCCAGGCATAATAAATATGGTTTCTAAATGATTTGCATTATAGAAAAAGCATTCATTGATAAAGTAAACCATAGCAACATATTGAAAAGTTTTTAGTATATTTAATATATATAAAAATATATAAATAAAAGGCTTTGATAACAAGAACAACAAATTTAGTAGATTTCAGTTAATAATAGCAGATGGCCTTCGTTTGGAAATGTGAAACGTGCGAGTTGTCTTAATTGCCTGGTGTTCTTATTATGCAGTTGATACAATCGATACACACGCCCTTTGAAAGCTTTGTATATCTGCCTACTATAACAAACACTTGTGAACATCAATTACGCGGAGGCTCGCCATTTATGAGCTAGCAAAATCTGACCTCCTTGCTGTTGCTGCTTTCTTATTTCATGTTGTTTAAACGCAAATTCTTCAAACGTTTAAAATTGGGATTTTTTAAGCCAAGGCATCATAAACAAATTATTTATTGAAATAATCAATAGTTTCTGAGCGTAATTTTTTGTCCGTGTAAGTTAATTCAATTTCATGGTAATAAAAATTGTGTGGAAAAATCTCATTCTCTTTACCTCTATCACCGCAACTTCTAAGAGAAATAGAAGAACTCGCAAAGCTAACAAGAAAAAGCATAATGAATATATCTTCTTTCGGCGGTAAATTTAAAAATATGAAATAATATATACTACTTAACATTCTTTAAAAGAAATGTAGTCACCTTTCTCATAAAAAGCCAATGACATAAGTAGTCGCTTATAATACTTAACATTATCGCAGAAGAAAAATGTCAATCGTCTTATACGGACAATCCAGATATCTTTTAAATGGAGATTTTTTTATCGGTTGCAATTACTGTTTCTTAAATTTGAAAATTAATATAAAAACATTAACATGTGTGTATGACTAAATCTAAGAAAGCTAAAATTAAGAAACATAAATATTTATAGTCGTCTTGGATCGAATATTTGTATCAATACATATTTTACGAGACTAAAGAAATGAATTCTAGAAGTCAAAAGTAGGATGAGCACTAGCAACGAAGACCATCGGCCCTTCTCTTTTTTAAAAGACAGACGAGATTGTCACTCTAACAAAGTTAAATAATTTTTTGATATTATATTAGCCACGTACAAAATGTCCGTAGATTCGGACGTTTCGAAAACGAATCTTCGAATACTGAACAGTTTTTGGCAGTCAGAAATTATATATTTAATCGTAAGATTTTGTCGATAATTGCAAATTAGAGGATTAGATTTCTTAAGAATGCATTAGTATGCTGCAGTATGATCGAGACGAATTCTTGAAAAAAATTTTGACCTTACTTTTCTCAACGATGATTAGATATAGGTGTGGGAAGAGGTTAGAATTAATATGCAGGTGTTGTGCATGGTATTACTTTCCGTTCTTTTCAGCAATTTCCTCCCTAACTTGTTTTCTAATATATTTTTGAAGGTCAAACTTCTCCATAGTGCTGCCCATAATTAAAATTGCCGAAGTTGCGGATTTGGCTGCTAAATCTGCTCGCTCATTTCCCAAGTAACGAATATGACTGGATATCCAAAAATATATTAACTTTGTCTCCGTAAGCGGCAATGGTATGCCTTACTTTGCGACTGGCGGTCTACTAGGAATGTAAAGGGTTACGGATAGCTTTATTTATTTATTTGCTTATTTTGCATAAAGCATTACCTATTACACAGCCAATGGAAAAATGTAAATATTGAACAATATGCAAATGCAGTAAGTTCCACCAAACCTAGCGGTAAGTGTTAAATCCCTACAATATAGTGACAATACGTTGTCTAAAAATTCATTTTAACGTAGATGACGACATTCAGGTGACCTAAAAAAATTTATGAAAATTTACTTAAAATTATGTTGAGAGCTAAGTCAGAACTAATTAACAGCCAAACTAAACTCATATCAACAATGAGAAGTTAGTATAACACAAAAAGCTTACAAAATATTACCAATCTATTTGCTATTTAAATGCAATGGTTGAAATCAACCAGCAGTGATTTCACATAATCGTTGAATCTTCTATCGAGAAAAAATAATACAAATTATTAAATTGTTTGCATAAAATTCGGAAAAGAAAAAATTCCATATATTATAACGTTTGAAGGAGATTGAAATCTGGCCTAGTAAGCCAGAATAATGACGAAATATCCCCTTTGAACAAGTTTCATTAAAAAGTCTACCCCAAGGATCAGTCTCTATCGCGCAAGACTAGGTAAATTGATTAGAAGTAAACGATGTTCATAGGGAAATAATAGCCTATTAGCATCCCATCCCAATTCACATAAGGCAGGTAGGTAAAATAGTTTTTGAATTGCTTTGATCATTTCAACGTGATAATTGTAAGGTATATAGACGCATATTGAACTAAGGACTTCACCAACGATATGTAGTCCCTTCGCTACGTAAGGATCATCAAAGTCTTTCGACCACCCTTTTGTAAAACCTAGCACACACTTCGCTTTATAAACAATTGATTTAACAGGGGAATTAAAATCCAGTTTAGCATCAAATATTACATCGAGGTTGTTGCATAACAAGACCGATTCCAAAAGCTTCCTGTAAATAAATGTAATAGGGGGCACTTTCCTGAAAGACGTGGGTTTACATTTTTTTCTATTTAACGTCATTCCACTTGTCTTACGCCATTCTGCCAGTAAAAGTAAAAAAGAGTCTTTGCATCTAGTCCATAAGATACGAACAGAGGCAGTTTACCAGGCCAGGACAAACTTCATCAAACAACTGATTACAACACATGTCCCATGAAACCATGTTGATATAGTGGGACAACTGAGTTAATATGAATAACTAGTCTATTTGTCACGAATTTTCAAAAAGGTATTACGAAAAGTCTCTATACGCCTCTATAATTTTCAATGGGTTGTTTATCGTCGAACTTAACGTGAATACCATCCAGACCAAAAGTGCGAGAAAATTTACAAAGACCTTCGAAAATTCGGGAATCCGATATTAGAAAAAATCTTATAGTCTTCAATGTTATAAGGATTGCCAACAAAATTGGGAACAGTTTGACTAGCATAAAATTGTGCTATGCTCTGATATCAATAAGCTCTTCTTTTCGAGCTCACAAACCTATAAAAACTTTCGGAAGCATTGCGAGTAATACTTATTATTCGTTTTTGGCCACAACTTAAGAAGCCAAAACAATAGGACAACCACTTTTTCTACATTTTTTGGTCTATTTTTGTAAGTTTTTAAATTCTTGAGGTCCTTAGTCCACCAAGGTGGGCATCTTCTATTGTCGATCCTTTTTAAGGGCACATAATGCGAAAAAACGGAGACAAAATAGAATAAACGAAACTGAAACGAGCTTCAAGATCGGCAATATGACCGTCCCAGTTCACTTTACTTAACAACGCGTACAAAATTTTATAATTAGTTTTATAAAAGTTGTATTCACGTCTTACAAGGTCACGTATGGACGTGGAATGATCCGTTTATCGATCTAAATATCAAGCGAAATACATATAGTCGCGTGAAAAACATCTTCCAGCAGGACAAAAGGCTCAATATGTGATATTGACAAATCATTTATATTCGAATATATTAAATCCAGCACTCTCTTAACCGGATCGTATATATTATTCAATTGCATCAAGCCTAAATTATTTTTATCTTTAAGTAACGTACCAAATCGAACCGATGAATAAGGCGGAATATAAAAACATACACAATGATCCTTGGTTTTGAGAACGACCAACTATCTGTGACGATAGCCGCTTTAAATTTAGCTTTGCAGGCAAGATTAGTGGCCTGAACAATAGCTGTAGCTTGAGCTGTAAATGTTGACGCACTTTCATGTCGGTTATAATTAATTTACGCTTTACCTATGACAGTCGCTACTGCATAGGCAAAGCACGGGTTTTCGCTCTTAAAACCGCCTGTAAAAAAATGCCAACCACTATTTTGCAAGCCACGGGTTTTTCCAGGGATTCTTTTTTTTTATTCTTTTTTGTATGTTGAGAATTAAATATCATAAGAGTTGACATTTAAAGCCCACAGTGGTTTCAATTTCGATTTTCTGGAAACATTCAGGAGGTGGGTTATTCGTTCCGCAGCATGTATACAGGAGTTAATTGGTTTCTTGCGATTTATTTTAGCAATAACAGCTTTTCAAATATCCTTGCCTAGTATTGAACTGCTAGAGTTGAACATTTTCGGGATTATTTTGGATTTCAACTCTTACAATCAATTTTGTAATTGAAAGATCGGTCTCGACAATAATGTTGTCGTGATGTTGCGCAATTCGGAAAGCATAATAAACCCATTTCATGATCAAACCACACTCGATTTTGCTAAAAACGAGCAGCTTATTAAGATAAGCAATGGTGTTCACGTGAACGAAACTTTCCAAGCAATGCAGCGTATGAAGTTCACCATAGTTTGAATGCAATTCTTTAATTGAAGTTCGCATGGTTTTCGACGGTACCTATTTGAAAGTGTGAGCTCCAATATTTTGAGCGTTTTCATATTTTAAACTAACAAGTTATTTATTCGCATAAGCCGATTACCCGCATCATATAGGCGTTTCCTACAAATGCGCAACTTGTTCGATTTATATATTGATATAGAGAAATTAGCCCAGTTTAAAATATTTTCCGCAATACTTTCTAGGATATTAATGGTTGTCACGTTATTACGTTAAATATAAACATCATCGGCGTATAAACAATGCGAAGAATCTTATTTCATTGAAAACATTTTGGAAAAGTGAAACAGATAGAAGATATCCTTGGAGAATCCAAATTTACTAGGAAGAAAGTTCTTTAAATATGACAATTAACTCTAATTTTAAATTGCCTATGTGACATGAAAGATTTGATTTGATTGAAAAATTTAAGTCCAATACGATATGATTTCAAAAGGTTTAAAAGTATTTGCGGACTAACTCTGTCAAGGACTCTTCCAAAGTTGATTGAAAGAATTGTAACGTGATTTCTTTCAGAAATTGTTGTCGTTAAATTTATAAATTAGTTTGTTATTTTTACGCGTTTTTCGCGTATTCTCGATATATATAAACCAAATTTTAATTTAGTATTTCTTATATGTAGTTGAGTAAAGTTTTTCATCATAGGATGACCGTTTATAGAGTGATCCTACCGCTACTTCCACTAAAGTATTAAACGCCGTGACATATATTTTCTGTACGTTTTTTGGATTGTAAATTAGTACATTTTGCATACTGAGTTTATGAACACGGCTGCGTTCGCTTTCAAATTTGCTTTGAAGTCCCCAGCTAAAGACATATATGCCAAATTCCGATTCTTTACATAGAGGGTGGGTATAATAATATGTATAGTTTAAGGGTCTTTATATGTATAGTTGAAGAAGTTGAAGTTGTGTTTGTCATTTTCTGAACGTTACCACCGGTAGAAATGGTCAAGTATATCTTACATACTTTAGTGACGGGTAGAAGGAATCGTAAACTATAATACAAATCATATTTAAGATCTAATAACGAATTCAAGTAGACGCGTTGTATATCATTGACCTTCAGAACGTCGTTATTACAGCATAACACATTAAAATTGATTGTAATCTGCATGCGCGGGCCTAACAGTAGAAGTATCGTCCTGTTTCTACCAAGAGAAATCATTTTGACCGTCTCCTTGATCGAATTCCTATAGCCGGAAAAACGATTATAAGAAGCTGACATTTGGGAGAAGCACTTGTTGATCAATTAAGAACTCAAAGTTAAAAAATAGTTTCTCTTTGTTGACATACGCACCTGCAATCGACAAGAAGCTGATGCAAGTTTTAAAAAACCTGAAAAGCTTCTTATATTTTCTTCTAGAATTTACATTCCATATAGATATATATAGACAAAGTTTTTCCATAAGTATTATTTAGAGCTATCTGAATCTTCCATTCAAAAGTGGTCTCAATCGATTAACTAACGTGTCAGCAATTAATGTTAAAGTTTGTATTCTAATTCATTTCAAATTAATTTCAATTAAGTAAATAATGAGCTAGTGAATGCAGTAACGGCAGGAACTAAGCCGCTTTGTAAAGACCTAAATTTAAAATTTCGCCCTGAAAACACTGAAAAAAAGGTTTACGGACGCAAAATTTGCCAAATTCAATTGTGGGAAAGAATTACACTTGTGAGAAATGTAATACATTTTTTATGATACTTATTTTTCTGGATATAATCGCTATTTGCAAGGTATGTGCGTTATAATTATCGCTATAACACAGAAATACAAATAAATATCTGCTGTATACTAGTAATTCGTGTACGCAATGTTGACGTTAGAAAATACAAAAACTGAAAACATTAAAAATCATTCGATGGACGTAAGACCAGGCACACATACTAAGTCACCAATCAACCGTTAACTGTGGGCATATTAGTAAACCGATTGGAATTTCTTTTAGAACGAACATTAAGGTAGTCCTGGGAAATACTTGGGCTCAATTTTTGCGAAAATATTTTTGCGGATTTAAATCGTAAACGAAAGTATGATAATATTACAAGTATTTTTTGAGGTTGTTTCAGTTTCTTTCCATGCATGTGCGCAGATCACGCTTATTTCTTAGCTTTGGATTCTCAATCGATCAGGATATGATTTTGTCAAATTTCATCTTCATATCCTCATGAAAACAGAAACCAAAAAGGTCTTTTCTTGGTGGAAATAGGTATATGTCATATACATTTCGAAAATTGGAACAAGGTGGAAGAACCTTGGGTATAGATATTCAAATTATAAGTAAATAGTATTAAACAGGGCCTTACATCTCTCGGCAGAGATCATGTATCCTTGGTATTCAGTAAACACAACATGTAAACAAAAACAGCGTGTTGTGAAATACTAAAACTCTTGATTTTGTAAACAAAATCTACGCTATCCACAATCGAATTTTACGAAACCCAATAAATAATTCTAGAAATATTAATTCGATTTATTCGTTCGCCATGAATACGTCCTGGCTTTTTATTTAAATTAGGCATTAAGGCCCGGTAAGGATTATTTCACGTTCACATAGTAAATTTGTTTCGAGAAATTCTAACTCAACGAACGAAAATTATTGTGTGCTTTTATACAAAACATTATCTCGAACAATTTAATAAGTATTTAAACATTTTAATTGATTTCTGTTGACATTCTTTTACCCACAAGACATCAGATTACGCAGTTTATTTACATTTATATAAAAATATATTTATATAAAAACATACATATTTAAAAACAAAATACCTTTAAGTTTTCCTCACTTAATCAAGGTTTATTTTTAGCATAAGACTTTATTCCAAAATATAAGTCAATAAATATGAATTGAGTTTAAAAAAAAAGGAATAAACAAATAAAAGATAATAATAGCAGATATGGTATTATATAGAAAAACGGTTCTATTCAACAAACTGTCACAAACAATATTCCTTATTAAACAAATTACATAGAAAGCTCAACTTTAAAAAGAAGAAATAAAACAAGCCAAAACTAAAAAGTTATAAATAACAA